>NC_135507.1:113780807-113828307 GCF_052857255.1 Amblyomma americanum
AGCTGAAGTAAACACAAGAGATGCGGAATGTCAGGAGTGCGTGTTCTGACGCTGCTTTTAAAAAAAACGCGGTAGCGTTAAAGGTCACGTTGAGCGGAAGACTAGTTGACGTCGGCGGCGTGAGCGAAAAATCCTCAGAGGAGCAACCTAGGTGGGCGACCTGAGTGGCAAGTCGGCCATCTTGTGACGTCATCGCAATCTTTCCACCAGGTTGTGAGCAAACTTCCTACCGTGGCAGGTAGTAGCTCAATTAATTATTGGTTGCGAAAGCTTGCTCGTGGAGAGCAACGTGGGTCTCGTGAGCCCCACCGGTGACAGCACTTGCCATTGCAGGGCAGTGGCGCATCACTTAACTGCTGCATCACTGCGCCAGCAGTGGTATCAGGACTCTCAGGGATCTTTCAGGGAACTCTCAGGTCTCTCATGGAACGGCCAATTCCGCACTTATCAACCATTTAACGCAGTCGTGTCATTCCCTTAAGGCGGAGCATAAGTGCCCTCTCCAGTTTCCTTTTTTTTCGCAAAGCACTTGAAATGCTGAATGTTTTAGCGAGTAATGTTGTGAATTCTCAAGACGATGATGCCTTTGCCTGTCAGGTTGAACGTTTGTTCTTGCGCAATAATAACGGGCATACTAGGTGATCATTATCACCCATTTTTGGCCCCTTCTTGAGTCGTTGTTTGTGTTGTTTTTATTTTTTTCGAGTAAATTTAGTCACTCCTGCAGGGGTCTCCAGAAAGCTAATAGTGGTAAAAATAATAAATAAATAAATACCGACCATTTAGGGTAGAGGAATGGGAGTCTCCTATAGATCGCTTCGTTCAAAATTAACCAACAGTTATTCTCCTCCTACTCTGGCTAGCAACTTGGACGACTTCAATGGCGTAGCCCTAACAGAGCTTTCGGAAATTGCGTTGTGGTATATCCTGAGACCGCAGGGCTTGACGATGCCACTTGAACAACGACAAAAATTTTGTTCGAAGAATCTCCTGGCAATTTGTTCGTTCTAATTAATCATTCTAGCAAAGCATCTTGGATCCTAAACGAGGGGCTACTGGCAAGATAGAGTAAATTCATAAATATAAATCTCCGTAACCTCACATCTGATAGAATCAGCGGACAAAGGCGTTGCATAAATGGACCATGACTTTCGTCTCTAAACAAGCTTTGTGTAATCCCTCTTCAATTGGTTTCAAGACGCGATGTTCGATATGGCCCGCCCAGGAGGACCTTGACAGCCCCATCCAACATGCTGAGCGTAGAAAGCAGTATACTGCATGCTGGTCTAGACGTTCTTGGAGCAATGGATTACATGGGAAAGATTGCAAGGTCTCGCCTTTTCCTCTTAGTTTCCGCATGAGTAACTCAATTTCTGGTTGACAGTGAATTTCATTGCTACCGACTTTTTTTTTTTTTGGTCTTAGAGTACGGCAGGAGCTCTTTGATTTGATCGGGTGTGTGGTGCTGAATGTTTTTTCCAGTTTGTTAGAAGTAGCGCCTACTTCCCGAATTCTGACTGTTGTTGACAATTTCTTATTCTGGCGTGATAGGCTACTGCGGTACGGTTCGGGTTATTTATAAAATGTAAGGGTTTGGGCGAATAAACCTTAGTGGCAAGTCGGCGCCTGTCCTGTTGTGTCCTTGTTCCTCTCTCATCCTTGATCCTTTCGCGCCGTTCTGACATCATCCACTGTACACGCTTCCGGTCTCTTAACCTTACGACTATCCTTCTTCTTTCCGCAGCCCACTGCGCTGTTCTTAACTTAAGCTGAACCATAGTCCAAGCATTGCAGGACTATGGCTGCGCCCTTTTGGTAAGCCTCCACGTTTCTGCTCCGGTGATGAGTACCGGTAAGATGGTTAATGCCTACCGTTCAGCTCTGCCTGCGTAACTCATTGATCTTGCTTTGCAGTTTTACGTCCTGAGCGACGTAATAAGGCAATGTCATTAGGGAGTCGCCGATTACTGAGGTATTCTCTATTAACTCTTAACCCAACTGTTAACAATCCAGGCCTCGGAACCCCTCCTGTAAACATGCGGAGAATAGCTTTGGCTAGACCGTGTGTGTCCCTGCCTGATACTCTTTTTTTATTGCAATTTTATTGTTTACTTTGTGGAGCACTATGGTAGCTGTGCAGTCTAGCGCGATTTGAAGGTTATCGCGCGAGCGTCGACCAGCCTAGCCCTCCAGGCACCTAGCAGCCGATTTTGGAACAGGAAAAATAATGATTTCGCACTCTTCTCTTCCCCGTTCGCTGTTCCATGCAACAAGCTTCACCCCCGCGACGAAATCCCCACCCTTTCTCACTATTCTAAGCTTTCCATTGGTTGCGATAAAGTGTGGACTTGGTTACCTCGTATCTTCGCGGGCGATAACAAAATTGGTGGGAAAGATCTGGTAAAGCCAGTGCTTGGCACTTCTTGATTTGAACGACTTTGAAGTTGGAAAAATATAAAAACGCAACATCGCCTCGTCATATTGTCGCAATGATCGATGCGATCGCAGACCACTTGTCGCAAGGAAAATGCCACGACGACTTACGTTAGAGGAGCGCCACGAAATTGTTTCATTGGGAAAGTTCATGTCCCAGCGAGAGATATAAGGTGAACCGTCCTCAGAAGACAGTCAACCGCATTCTTCGAGTGTTTCAGCTGGAAAACCGCTTGGAAGATGCCCCGCATCAAAGAAGGCCCAGAAGAACAACTGCGGAGGCATACGCGCTGATAATAGATGCCGCCGTCCACGATGCATTCACGACAGCCAAGAAAATCAAAGAAGAACTTGGCCTTCGCCTAAGCCTTTCGTCTATCCGAAAGAGACTTAACGCCGCGGGTCTTAAAAGCCGCGTGGCTGCGAGAAAGCCGCTTTTGACCAGCGAACATCGCAGGAAGCCTTTGGAATTTGCACATCGGCACGAAGCATGGAGCGCTGAGGACTGGCAACAGGTCATATTTAGTGACGAATCGGCATTCTCTACCTGCTGGAACCAGGGATTTCGTGATTGGAGAGTCGATGGCTGCCGGTGAGATTTACTTTTCTTCCATATCATTTCACAATAACCGCGGTTTTGAGCCCACTCTTTAGTTCTATCAGCAAAGTCACCATCAACACCCATATTACGCCCAGAGAAGGGTGAAGGCCTCTCCCGTGTTCATCCAGTTAACTCTGTCCTGTGCCAGCTGCGGCCACCGTATCCCCGCAAACTTCTTAACCTCATCCTTCAGGGACGTGAAGTTTTTTATTGGAGCAGATTGAGTAGCCGCACAAGCATCACCAAGCGCGGTTATTTATTTTCGGCTCGCTTCAATCAACTTCTTTTGCGAGTCCCGCTTGCTCCCTGAACGACTCTTTCTCTTTTCTATTAAGCTAGCTGTGATTTTCTTTTGCAGAGCTCACTGCATCGTCTTTGATTTAAGTTGCAGCGCAGTAGTAGTGTGGTAACCACGTAGGAGAAAGGCAGGCGTTACCATGAGAAGAGGCCAACAGGTCTATACAGGAAAAGTATGTGACCAGAGTTAGTTATGATGGGGGGGTGGGGGGGGGGGGGGAGCGCGGAGAGTATACTGCTAGAGTAGAGGAATATGGCACGCTTCACGTGTGGCGGCTGCTGTGAAATCCACCGCCCGAGGAGGGGCTTTAAGACCGGCATACCGTACCGGAGTTTCAGTCGAAGTGCGAGTAAGTGTGCAAAACTAAAATCGGTGGTCTCTAGCTAGAAAATATGCACGTCGCTCTGAAATTCTTAACCTCAGTGTATCATGAGCTGAAAATACCTCAGCAGCTAGCGCTCAGTCTCTCATTATATTGTAGTAACTGCCTTGTGCGTAATTCTGGTTATTAAATTCGATGCATCAATTTTATTACAGCTATGAAGGTGAAAACGCCCGCGATGTCGAAGCAAGCGGGCGTGTCTCGGTCAACGTCTGGGGTGCAATAACCTACGCCGGTCTGGGTCCCCTCTTCCGCATCCCAGGTAGGCTGACGGCCGAAGTCTACAACGAGATCATCGACACTGTTCTCCTTCCTTTCGCCGTGAACGGACCTTTCCCTGATGGGTGTTTTTATTTCCAAACCGACGGCTGCCCTGTTCACACTACATCAGCAGTGCAAGAAAATCTCACCAAGTCTGGAATTGCGCAGCTCCTCTGGCCACCAAAAAGCGCCGATCTGAACATAATCGAAAATGTCTGGGGTTTAATAAAGGCACGGCTGGCTCGCTCCAACTTGACGAACATTGACGCAGACACTCTGTGGGCAGCCGTTGAGAGGGAGTGGAATGTCCTCCGACAGGACCCAGAACTTGCAGAATCTCTGTTCGCTTCTATCCCGAAAAGGATAAAAGACGTGAAAGAAAGAATGGGCGCCGCGTTGAAGTATTAGGGACCGAGGTCAAAGCGCTAAGCCTGTTATAACGCATAAGATGCATTAGTCTCTTTTAAAAGCCAATAAAGAACGATTGAAATGAATTTGAGTCTAATCAACATTAATGGGTAAGCATCGATGACACAGCCATTTTCAGTGGTAGTTCATTGCTTAGCCTCTCCCTATACGATGCCACTGATATCGAAAGGGAAGTGATTCTGTACACAACCATCACTGAGATTCGCAGCACCATTTAGAGACCATAGTAGCCCGAACACATATCGGAACGGTTAGCGTTTATCGACATTCAAACGCCTTAGTGACTCTATCGTTCCTCGTCTGTCTCTTATTTGCGACCGGCACCTCCGGCTTGGCAGCCGCACACATTCTAATTTCGATCTCGTTGTCTGGTCTCGGCCTCAGGGAGCAGCTTGCACATGTGAATCCTTTCATCGGTGCTGATTTCGCTCTGCTTCGCACGTGTGTAACTACAGAGCTTTGAAGGAAACAGTGTAATTAAGACTATTTTTCTTATTTATGCACAAAATATAGCCATATTTAGCGCTGTTATGCAAATTTTTATGCTGCGTCCTTTCATCTTCCGGTCGCTCCTTGCGACAGTGATAATAAGATGGATCGGGCTGTACTAAGAAACTCAAGAAAATCGTGATGCGCTCGACGACGTGATGCGCTCGTGAGTTCTCGACGACCGCACATAAAACATCTTCATTTTTAAAATGTTTAGGGCATACCTGGCTACAATACTTCGTCATAGTGCAATTGGCGACGCGAAAGCTATGAAATATAATAGAGGTACCGTGCATTTTTGCCCAAACTGGCGTTTTTACTTGCCGCGTGCTTCCACGTTTATCTTGTTTGAAGCCTTCGAAAAGAAAATAAAAAAAGTGATAGCCCAGGAGGGAGTGACAGCTGCTGAAGGAACAGCAAAAAGAATGAGGGAAGCTGGCCTGATACCTCCCTCGCCTCAGCAGAGAATTCTGGGCCATGGCGCTGTTTATGTTCTTGGCCGACGCTCGCGCGATAACCTTCAAATCGCGCTCGACTGTACATACGTGAAAAAACCTACGTGTACGCAAAACGCACAGCATCATTTCTGGTGTGAATGATATGCTCTCTTTTTACCTGTGTTTATATCAGTGCTAAAAAGCTAATGAACTAGTTAAACGTAATCCACCTGACTGCCGATATCACCAAATGCGCATTATTTGTTTTTACTGGCTCCTGAGCCCGCAAATATGCATTTACCTTATGCATACCTAAGTTCAGATTATCAAGTACACTCCAGAAGAGGTCAAGTTGCGCGAACAGAATCCGCACAAGACAGGAAACGGGTTGTAGTGTGTGTTTTCTTCGAGTAGCTTTGTCATGTCTGAGGAATAGCACCGACTAGCGCATGTTCTAATCTGGAGATCACATATCCCCCGTTAATCGTGTTCGTGCCTCGTGTGGTGCTGTATTGTTCAGGTTTATCGAATGTACGCCGCTCCATATTACAGGCCGACTGTGTTTTAACGCGATTGCGTTCAGGGGGCCGTTCAGCGGCGGAACTGGTATAAATGGCGTCATAGACGGTGTGCCGGGAAAGCTGGATGAGTCGAGCGGGTCGTGACGTCCCACGTGGAGCTGTTGAATGAAAAGTTATTAAATCATTTTGAACCAATGATTAGAAGGTCACAGCATGACTCAAACGTCATTAGGGCAAGTATCTAAAGCAAATGAATTGTGCTAAGAGGGAAACTTGGGTAATTAGTCGAGAATCAAAGCCCTGGTTGCGAGTCAGACAGGCTACCGCTATGCCCCGGAGGCATGCTCGCACGGTTTGGTTTTAGCGGGGCTTTATATGCACATCGTGTGGTGTTTCACCACAATATGGCAGCGGTGCCCGTGTCTGCTTGGGCAAGAGGAGCCCCGACGGGACCCATTAACGCTATGGAACGCCTTTTTTAGGCCTCTACGCCCTTCTGCTCTTACAGCATCCTGGTCCTTTTTAGCTTTGTTGGTGATCTGCTCTGTAACCAGAAGCGTGGGTTCCAACCCATGCGTTTGGATTTGTGAAAGTCCAACCGTTTATACACCTGTGCTATTTGCTCGTGCATGCGTGCACTCTAAACACAAATCATCCAGATGGGTGTTTTTGGCTTGTCCTCTAGCGTCCTCCCAAATCAGAGGTTCGATATACACCGTTAGACTTGGGGTAGATTTCAACACCAAAAAATACGGAGGTCTTACGGTTGGCGAAGGGAGCAGATTGGGTGGATTTTTTACACCAAAAAATATGAAGCACTTGCGGTTGACAATGGGAGTATATTTAGTGTAGATTTTTACACCAAAAAATACGATGCACTTCCGGTTAGCAATGGGAGGTTTCAACCGCGCGATACGCTGAGCGGTAGCTGCGGTGTCGTGTTTATGCAGGCGCCAAGATTTCGCAACGCCGGCATCTAGGAGGAAAAGGTGATGACAGCGCTCCGTTTTTCTCTGCTGCATTTTTTGCTCTTTCTTGCACGGCTACTAGAACTGCTAACTATATAGCGGGGCGGTGCTAGTTCGTTAATCACAATAATCAGGTTCGAATGCGCTTGTAATCATGAACAACGCCCAATCGAACTTCAATTTTGATATATAACAACGAGCCCCGTCCGTCCATGTCGTTACGAAGTAGTACTGTAAGGAACAGGGCAAGAACGCTGGATACAAAGTGCATCGGACCGCTGTCTTCACCTCCTCCTGGATGCCTGCGTTGCACGATCGTGGCGCCATGCATACACACGACGGCGCAGTCACGTCGCAGCGTACTGCCGTACATCGCGGAAACAAAACGCGACCAGCGGCGGCGGCAAGGAAACGTCTTTAATCTGACTCCGCTGTGTATACGGCACTTCTGTGAAAAATACACTAACCATGGCTCCGGCGCTAGCCGAAAGTATCTTGACGGGATGGTTTGCAATGGACAAGAAAAGCAGAGTTGGGGAGACAACAGGCAATGAAACTGAAACCAAGACCGTGGTAACAGATCTACGTGCCAAATTCCTGCAACACATTTTTATTCTCGTAAAAGTATACCATCTCTTCACTGTGGTCCCAAAACCGAATCCCTGAAGTTAAAGAACCTGAATGGTGCACAAGCCACTTGCGGGCAGCTCCACATTTGACAAATAATGTTTGCTATCTCTCTGCCTTTAGAAGTTTTTAAAAAGAATGCATTTGTATATTGTATCCTTAAAATCCGTTCATTACTGTCAGTTATTTTTGCAGTCTATAATGGACCTTTTTGAAGAAAATTTTGAATTCCGTGCTCCACTCGCGCATTGAAAATATTTTCGAGCACTATTTTCATCCAGTCTATAAGTCCTCAAAGTCGATAAAAGCAGGATTTGCAGTAAGGATTACACAAAAACATGGCATATAGCTTGTGCTAAATGGTTTTATTTTCGAACAAAAATATAGTTCTTGGATTGCACGCTTATATTGCAAGGTAGCTGTGTAAGTTTTTTAGACATTTTTTTTTCCGAGACTGCAGTTTTAAGCACTTTACAAAACATTGTTACTAGCACGCCCTCAAAACACTGTTCGCAATTTAACTTGTGCATGCGACCTACATTCATTCCATTGGATGCTCGAAAACACTGAATCACACAGACCACCGCCATAAATAGCACTGGATTGTCACAAATGTCAGTTACTATCCTACACACATATCTGAAATATTATCACCAGCAGCATTAAAAGGCTGCTTAACATGTCAAGCTTATTCAATTGAAAAGAAACAGAAGAGCCTGCGTAAAGTAAAGAAAAGGTCACAAAGACCTGTAGATTACAATTTTATTTTTTTAAATGGAGGACAATAAACAACATTTGAAACCACAATCCTTGGACAGGTACTAGAGATAGGGACTAGCTTGAAATCAGCACCTAAAAGTAATCAAAACGATACAATAGCAAATCTTAAAAACAATGCAGAGTTGACTTGAAAACTTCTTCGCTACACTTCAGGCTAACTGGTGCTGTCAGATAAGATTAGCTAAAAAAATATGCACCAGACAATTCCCAGTGGCTAATTCCAAGTTGCACACTACAAGATGCAGATTACAAACTACAGTAAAAGAAATACTAAACAGACATCCTAAAGCAGCCCACTAAATGTACAGTAAAATATCATAGGTATCCAACGTCTAATGTTTGTGTTCGTTCTTGAGAAACACATAGGATGAACATAACCTTAGAAAACGTATACAATACATTCAATTTAACACACAATTACATAAAAAGAACACAAAACAAAACTTTACACTCAATATATGGAGGCCTATGCTCTAGAGAAAGTTTATGTGCCCCGAAAGATATGTTAGCCACCCATTTGAAGGATCCTGTCGCAAATAAAATGTAGCACTCATAACTTATATAGAAAAAATTAGAATACAGAAACACATGCACACATGCTATTCAATCTAGCTAACAAGTAATGACTAATGCTCAAACACAAGGAATTAGTCAACCTGGTATTACGTGACTGTGCGCACTACAAGCAAAGCAAAAACATATGGGCTAAGGTCAAAGCGCTAAGGACACATGCATTCTGTTTGATCGGGAGAAAGGCATTCATCACCTTCACTTTAGGACGAAGTGAAGAAAAATTCCAGAAAAGTTTCCATGGCAACTGATCAGACTAAGGACTAGTAACTTTGTGATTAAATAAGTAATTGAATTTCTGAAGACCTGTGTCTAAGGACATATTTACTTGAAAACTTAATTGTTCACCAAATCCATTATCACCATTATTTTTTCTAATTAAAGGATATGTATAAATGCTAGCAAATGTGTCATGTGGCAGAACGGGAAGTCTATTAAAAACATAAAATTACAAAATGCTGACAGTGCTCTCAGGAAGCTGTCCGAGCTAGATGCAAAAAGATAAAACCATGATTAGCCCATGCAGGGACAAGAAACCAGTGGGGTGATGATTGTTAGGGTCAACGAAATGTTGCTGTTCTTGTTTGTCATGTCTTTCCATGCTGTCACATAATGCTAGTACAGCATTTGTCGAAGTTCAGAGCCCAAGGAATTCGCTTCTTAGCCTTGTTGTACATCGCTATCATTCCAGATTTCTTGAAGGTACAGAAAATCTTGCCCTGACCACCGTGAATGTTGGACATCCATGGATGCTCAGAGGCCTTCTTACACGGCTTAGAAGCCAAACCCTATGGCTCTGTACTTTTTGACAAAGGCTATACATCAGTTTTCTCACAGATTCATGCTGATATTGTTTTCCTTTTTCTTCACTCTGGCCAACTGTATCATGTCAACATTGATAAGTTATAGCAGCACAGTTTGTCTTCCACTACCAGTATTCCAAACAGTACTAAAAAACTAGACATGTAAAATATGTACAGGCAGATAGAAGAGCCAGCTGTGAAGGAAAGACAAAGTGGTTTTCAAAAACTGATGAGCTCAAAACCATCGAAGCGTGGTTTATTTTAAGCCAAGTATCTAAAAGCACTCTCAAGAAAGGTCAGCAGACAGAGTGCCTTGTTTAGATTTTCCAAACGGAACACCCAGAAGGCTGCAAACCGCAGAATCCCCACAGAAGCGATGAGGTTTTCACTACAGGGTGATTGATGGCCAATGGACAGGAAAACTGCGCCTTGATAGGTGAGGAGGCGTGCTGTAAGTGCTTGGTCCCGCAAAATTAAAAACGAAATATCACTGACATTTCTAACACTTGTAGAAGTGCAGAAAAATGCTGTCGCATTTCAGTATAATGCACAATATGACTACAATATCCTAGGGATCAATTCATGAGGGGGCGGTCTCCCCTCCTCACAATGAGAAATTTTACATAGAAAAACCATGCTCAACCCAATTTTTTCAAGAATAAAGTCAAAGAAATGCGAGGTTCAAATATGTCACTGACCGATTTTTAAAGATAATGGTAACCAGGCTAATGTACTTGGAGCTATCAACACTGTCTAGCCTCAACTTCATTGCCCACCACTATGTGCAGGAGACCTTGATGACAAGTTTTGTATCAAAACTTTTTCATTCATGATTCGTTAGTATGGATGAATCACTTTGCGAGAATTTTGATCGGAAACCAAAGTGTCCATATTACAGAGGTGCGACTGTATATATGATTTGTCGATTAGAGCCATGATCACATTTAGTGGGCCACAACAACTACGCAAAAGTTAAACAAAATGCTGCAATGGCCTCCCTGCCAAAGATTTGAAAACAATATTCTAGCTATAAGACAACTGAGATGCTCAATCTCATTTAATTGCAACTGGTGCAGCAACAGCCTAACTGTAATCGAACTAGAGGCTAAAGAAACAATGGTGAGTCACTGCTCATAAGGGAGCGTGACACAAAGTGCGTACGTATTCGAAAGGTACAGCTGCAAACGAAATCTACCACTTTTGCTTTATCCGTGACATTTGATACATATGGCGACTACAGGAATTTTTGCTGAGCATCGAAAAAGCAAATGTTCTCTAGGGAATCACATTTTGAGCACCTATAACAGCCCAGGAAGCGACAATCAGTACTCCACATGAATCATATTTGCGTGTGTATAATGAAGACCTAAAAATACAAAACCGGTATGGTGTTGTTCAAAGTGTATATCGCCATTATGCACAGCTTGTGAAGTAGCACTCCACAATGATTGGATGTCATCGAAGACTACAAAACAAAACACTCTTTTCCAACTGAAAATAAAAAAAATAGCTGCACCGTATCCACACCTCATTACCATTTGTCAATAAAACGAAAAAACCAGTCGCAAAAGCAAATAATGGTGATCGCCTCTCCATAGTTTCGTGCAAGTCTAACGAAACCACAAATGTCTCAACATTGGATTATTATTTGAAAAGAGTGGTAGTGAACACGCGTGAAAATGAGACAGTAGCAATGCAAATCCCAAAATAGCAGCGTGTCAGTACGCTGTATCTGGTTTAGTCATGAATTAAAGACTCTATTTTCAGAACTGAGCATAGTTGGAGCAGTTACACTGGCTCCTTGTTCCTACTATTGCCTTTTTTTAATTGCACAAGTAACTATGCCTGAATTTTAAAGAAAATCCCTTGGGAGTCAGCAGCTCCTTACTGTCACTGTTTGCATCCCGCCTTTTTGCAAGATAACGAAACACCAGGGCTTTGTGCCAGCCCCATTCTACAAAAATCACAAAACCCAAGCTTGGCTAAGGCTCTTCACTTCAATGCCTAAATTTGAGTAAATTCTGTGCCTAAAAGGTAGGCATCAGATGCTCACATAAATACTGAGCTGCTATTTTCGTACAAAAATTTCAGTTCCTGACCATGTAAACCAATAATTTGCACAAAAATACCTACAAGTGTTGCAGGGGGCATCTTTCTTTGCGACTTAACTCTGAACATTTTGGTACTGCTTGTAGATTAAACTGATGCAACCTTGGAGTTCTTCATAGATTAGAACTTGTATAGAACAATGTCCAGTCAGGTTTTATACCAAACAAATTATTATGAATAAAATGTATGTCGTTCGAATTACTGACTCCAATAATGATAGGTGAGCAAGGCAATGAAGTATGTGATGCGCTGAAATTAAAGCAGCTGTTATATTTTCACAAATAGTGACAGCACGTTTATACTGCACCCATCGAAGTTATGCCGCAACGAACCGGAGAACATAAGGCAGGAACTGACAGCCGTTGCTTTCTCGCTTTCACTCGCCATTGACTGAAAGCAACAAATAATCAGATTGGAATTCTAAATGTGGAGGCCGAATCTATGACGGCAGAATACAAGTATGCACTTCAGAAGCTTTGAGCACATTCATTTGCTGCGACGCGCACGATAAGCAAAATTATGTTTTTTGTGGGGAACCATGGCATTTTAGAAAAAGCAACCCGATTTTTTTTATGTTTATAGCGATGCCGCATACCTCGTTCTGCGAAAATGCATGAAATGAGTCATGAGTGTAAATATGCGTCATCATCATCCTCATCATCAGCCTTACTACACCCACTGCAGGGCAAAGGCCGCTCCCATGTCTCTCCAATTAACCCTGTCCTTTGCCAGCTGCATCCACCCTTTGCTTGCAAACTTCTTAATATCATCCGCCCGTCTAACCTTCTGCCGCCCCCTGCTGCGCTTACTTTCTCTTGGAATCCACTCCGTTACTCTTAAGGACCAGCGGTTATCTTGCCTTCGCATTACATGCCCTGCCCAAGCCCATTTCTTTCTCTTGATTTCGACTAGGATGTTATTAACCCGTGTTTGTTCCCTCCCCACTCTGCCCGCTTCCGGTCTCTTAACGTTACACCTACCATTTTTCTTTCCATGGCTCGCTGCGTTGTCCTTAACTTAAGCTGAACCCTTTTCGTTAGCCTCCACGTTTCTGCCCCGTAGGTGAGTATCGGGAAGATTAAGCTGTTGTACACTTTCCTCTTGAGGGAAATTGGTAAACTGCCACTCATGATCTGCGAGAATTTGCCATATGCGCTCCACCCCATTCTTATCCATCTAGTTATCTCCCTCTCATGATTGGGATCAGCTGTCACTACCTGCCCTAAGTAGACGCATTCCGTCACAACTTCTAGGCTCTCGCTGCCAATTGTGAACTGTTGTTCCCTTGCTAGGCTGCTGAACATTACCTTGTTTTTTTGCATGTTAATTTTAAGACCCATCGATCTGCTCTGCCTGCCTAACTCATTGATCATGATTTGCAGCTCACCTCCTGAGTGACTCAGCAAGGAAATGTCATCATCAAATCGCAGATTATTTAGGTATTCTCCATTTATTCTTATTCCCAACTGTTCCCAATTCAGGCCTCGAAATACCTCCTGTAAACATGCGGTGAACAGCATTGGCGAGATCTTGTCTCCTTGCCTGACGCCCTTCCTTATTGGAATTTTATTGCTGACTTTATGGAGGACTATAGTAGCTGTACAGTTGCTGTATATAACTTTCAGTATTTTGACATAAGGCTTTTCTACCGCCTGATTACGCAATGCTTGTATGACTGCTGAGGTTTCCACTGAGTCGAATGCTTTCTCGTAATCAATGAAAGCTATATATAGAGGTTGGTTATATTCTGCGCATTTCTCTATCACCTGATTGATAGTGTGAATATGATCTATTGTGGAATATCCTTTACGAAAGCCTGCCTGATCATTTGGTTGATTAAAGTCCAACGTTGCCCTGACTCTATTTGCGATTACCTTAGTAAATACTTTGTAGGCAACGGATAGTAAGCTGATCGGCCTGTAATTTTTCAAGTTATTGGCGCCTCCTTCTTATGAATTAAGATAATGTTTGCATTCTTCCAAGCTTCTGGTACAGTCGAGGTCAGAAGGCATTGCGTATACAGGGTGTCTAGTTTTTCTAGCACTATGTCCCCTCCATCCTTCAACAGATCTGCTGTTACCTGATCCTCCCCAGCTGCTTTTCCCCTTTTCATTGCTTCTAAGGCTTTCTTCATCTTTCGTTACTGGCGGGATGACGCATTGCTGTGCACTGCTGTCTTTCTCATTAATGCTCCGATTACATTGGCTACTGTACAGGTATGTGTAGAACTCTTCGGCTACGTTAACTATCTTATCCATATTGCTAATGACATTGCCCTGCTTGTTTCTTAATGCATACATCTGGTTTTTACCTATGCCTAGTTTCCTCTTCACTTCTTTTAGGCTACCTCCGTTCTTTAGAGCATGCTCGATTCTTTCCATATTAAACTTCCTTATGTCGGCTGCCTTGCGCTTATTTGTTAACTTTGATAGCTCTGTTAGTTCTATTCTATCGGTAGGGTTAGACGCCCTCATGCATGTCTTCGTCCAAGACACTCCTCAGCTGGCGTCCCCTCTTCGACTCCAACAGCTCCAGAGGCTTCGCACTAGAATGTCGCCTCTTTTCGCTCCCAACAACCTCCGAAGCCCGTCACCAGGAGCTCGCTTACTTCCTCCGCAACGGCGCTCACTTGTCGCGATGATCAGCCGCAGCGGCGGGGCCTCTCACCAAGGTGTCGCCCTCCGCTGGTGTCCCCTAGCGCCCGTGTCCGCTCCGCAGAAAGCCGTGTCCGCTTGAATCTTCCAACTGCCGCCGTTGCTCAGGGATACCACTCTGTGTCAGTTGAAGGCCTTGTCTTCGGCGTTTCACGCCCGATGCGGTTCGCACCTTCGTACCCCCGTAACCTGTCGTCCTTTCGTTATCTCGCCTTGGATGCCGAACTTCATCGTTCTCTCCGTGGATGTCTTCGTCCGTTCCTCGGGGCCACTGCAGAGCACCAGTACTGTCGACTGCGCCAGTAAATGTTTGCCGGTGGAGTTGGTCCGGTAATTTCCAGAACTGGATGCCCCGCTTGAAGGCTTCTCGATGATATGACTTGCAGGCGAAGCGATTCAGTGAGAAACGAACTTTCATACAGGCTATTTACAGATGGATACAAACAAAAGTCGGTATACGGCCACAACTATCCGCGGCCGGCCTAGCCAACCGCCTGCACAGAGGCGGGGGACACCACGTCCCACCAGTCAAACTGGCGCGCCTTGCACCAGCTCTCAACGGTCACTCCCTCCGCACTCGGCCAGACCGGGCGCCTCCCACTAGGAGTAGCAAGAGAAAAAAGCACACGGGCGCGGCTCCCTTCGCGGGTACACCCCGAAGATGCCCGCGGCGCTTTCCACACGTAAAAATAAACCGCTAACTGCGGCTCATCAGTTTTGACGAATAGGAAAGCTCAGAACTGATTTCAGCGTTTTCCCTTACCACCGAGTTCCTCCCTAGGTGGTCTCGCAATCCTTCACCAAGGGGACAGGGGTCCAAGGTCGAGGCCGGTAGATAGCCCCGCCGTCCGGAGCGGCGAAGGAAACCGCAAGGACGAATGGGGAGACTAACCAAAAAGGCATGAGTCCCCTTCTAACGGCGGGCACCAAAGCGAAACAAAATAAAACAAAACCGGATGCGCAGCCTAGGTCACTGCCCTCTCGCGGAATATTCGCAACACATGTACAAAAAGATGCGACAACGCGCCGAACCCTACAGGGCCTTTAAGGGAGTCCTTTATTCGCCCATTATTGCAAGTGTCCCATCGCTGCTTTCCCAAAATTTCAATACCGTCATGTCTGATGTACGATTACTTCATGGTGGCACTCCATGTGCTGTATCGCCGAGTTTCTGTACTTACCTCTCTGTGTTTGATATAAAGTAGGACTGCGCTAATAAAGGATCAATGAGTAGCGCTGCGTGCAAAATTCGCACGACGACGCTACCTCTTGATGATCTGGAATTGCGACCGCGCTGTCCGTCTCGGCAGTTTAGCGAGAGTTGACTCTGATAGAACAAAGGCTTGCTGCGAAGCTTACGGACAACGAGATCCAAGACTTAATGAAGCCCATCAGAGCATGCGGCCGCTGTCTTAGAGCGCACCCATAGTTTGGGAATGAAGAGATGTCACGCCAGTAAATTGAGCTCCAGGAATGTCCAAGACCTAACGAGGCGTGAAACGCGAAATGAAAGCAGCAATGTCACAGGGAGACGGCCTTTTGCAGCCGCTGTCGGCAGCTGAGATTGGCACTCGTTTCTGGAAAGTAAAGCCACCGAGCGTCACATGTGTATGGTCTCCGCGATGCAGACGACCACCTGCCGCGGAGACCGAATCCGGCTTCAAAATCCATGAATCGCTAAGCGCACAACTCCGGCAACTTAAGCTTCTCGAGGGCTGCAGCAGGGCCAGGCAAAGAGCGCGGCCTGATTCATTATTTGCAGGCGACGACACTCGGCGAGAGCCGAGGATGCTCCGAAGTAGAGTCACTGGAAGACTGCCGCATTCCTTTTCTTCGCGCCGCCAGGCATGGAGGCTGGCGTCTTTACCAAACGAAACCAGACAACGGCTTTTCTCGGTTAGCCGTATAAGGAAGGGATAACGACACCCCTTGAGCCCTAGATCTATGTAAGGTAAGGAGAACCCTTTTGTTCGACTTCCGGGACCTTTTGGTCGTTAGGGGTGCCGGATAGGTATCGCTAGAGAAAGTGATTTTTTTTAACTTTTATGAAATTTGTTTTATAAGCTCTCATAGATACGTTGATGCGGTCTGTTGCGCTAAATTATACAGCAAAACGGACATTATGTACCAGGTAGGGATCAATAATTACACCAATGTAACGCCCCTCTTTTGGGGCCTTTAAGGTAATAAAATGAAATAAAATGAAATTATTAAAATACTCTAATTTTTTTACCTTTTAGAGGGCGAGAGTATATTGCAAAGCTCATAAGCATGAAAAAAGATGGTGAGCTGTGGTTTTAAATTTTCCTATCGGCAATGTATATTGAAATATTGAATGCCAAGAAAAAATTCAGGGGGCACTTTGTTGACCTAAAGTGAGGTGAGGCGAAAGCCTTCAGCGCTGTGTTGCTGCTTGCGTCGCTGTTGTTCATTAGCGCATGCACGCTTCGTAGCTGGAGACACTGGAGAGCGTTTAGGCGGCATCCTTCCGGATCGGTGTTCAGGAGGCGTCCGGCAAGGTTCCCTCGGAAACGATACGCTCGAACGATGGTCGCTCCACTCAATGACGTCACACGCATGCGTAGTAGGCTGAAGCGCAGGTGCATTAGTCTGCTTACGTAGAGGAATGTGAAATCGTGTTTTGAGGAAAGGAAAGCTTTTTAGGAAAGGAAAAGACGCAGTAGCTCTCCAATCTCGACATCTCGGTGGACACATCAACTGCGCCTTAAAGCATGCAACTGAAGGTGCATATGTCATTGGTCCGAACCACTGTGTTAAGTTAACCTCCAACTTGACTACAGCATGTAAGCTATATGCAAAGAGAAATGCTAAGACACCACTCAGAATGCAGTACGACGAACGATTGCTGAAGATTTTGGTGAATGTATTCGGGAATACTGCCGCTACATTGAGCTCAAACGGTGACGACATCCTCTCAGCAACATCAGTCAGGAAACATATATGGCGAATGTCCAGAACCCGTAGAGTATCCGTTACGGGTTCTTGGCGTCGTGTTCCTATCCTCAGGAGGGGTAGCTCGCGAGTCGAGCTCACGAGCCGAGGCAGTGTCCTGCTTACGGAAAAAGATGCAACACTTGTCGAAAGCTGCATCACTTTGCGATTTGTTGTCCGGCCAGGGCGGTCGTCAACGAAGTCGGCGCACAGTTCAATGATGAGTTTGATGTTCTTGACGTCTGCATCGACAGCTGCATTACTGGTGATTGGACTG
This sequence comes from Amblyomma americanum, assembly GCF_052857255.1. NCBI lineage: Eukaryota > Metazoa > Arthropoda > Arachnida > Ixodida > Ixodidae > Amblyomma > Amblyomma americanum. Next base: position 113,798,399 of record NC_135507.1, read on the forward strand.
TCGAAGCCAAAGTTGGGGGTCGTAAAGCATTATTCAAGGTGGATACCGGAGCACAAGCAAGCCTCTTACCATTTTCGATATACCGCAAGTTGAAAACTGCCGAACTGAATCCTACGAGCTATGTGCTGCGAGCATACAATGGAGGCATCATCACCAACTTCGGAACAACAGTCCAAAAAATAACCGTTGGAGATGCTGCAACTACAGTGAAATTCTACGTGGTGAAAAATGGACGTCGTGCAATACTGGGGCTTCACGCATGCGAAGCTCTAGGCCTTGTGCAGCGCACAGTGGACACTGTCAGCACTTCTGCTGAGTACGAAGCGATCAAGCACTTCAGGCACGTCTTTAAGGGTTTAGGATGCCTAAAGCAACCATACAGCATGGTACTACAGCCAGATGTTACCCCAGTCGTCCAGCCAGCGCGGCGGGTGCCCCTGTCTTCGCGCCAACCGCTTCGCGACGAGCTTCAAAGAATGGAGAGAGCTGGTATCATCACAAAAGAAGATGGACCTACCGACTGGGTAAGCCCTTTGGTTTTGGTCAAAAAGAAAGACGGCAGTCTTAGGGTGTGCATGGACCCGAGAAGGATCAATGAGCATATAAAGAGGCAACACTACCAGCTTCCCAGGCGAGAAGATATTGAAGCAGAATTGACCGGCGCTTGCTACTTTAGTTGCCTCTCGACGACGCAACATCAAAAATTTGCACTTTTGCCACTCCTTTCGGTCGATACCGTTACTTGCACCTGCCGTTCGGCATTTCATCGGCACCGGAAGTTTTTCACAAAATGCTGAGTCAAATGTTGGACGGGCTGCCAGGAGTTCACGTGTATATCGACGACATTTTGGTGTGGGGCACTACACGTCAAGAGCATGATGAACGGCTAGTAGCAGTTCTGAAAGCTGCCGAAACAGCAGGATTGACACTAAACGCCGAAAAATGCAAGTTCGGTTTAACAGAGGTGCATTTTCTGGGTGACGTTATCGGACAGAAAGGAATTTCCCCGAACCCGAAGCTGGTGCGCAATCTGTTGGAAATGCCAACACCAAAAAGCAAAACCGATCTACAGCGCATGTTAGGAGTGATCAACTACTTGGGAAAATACGTGCCAGTGTTGTCAGAACGAACAGCGATGCTGCGAGCGCTTATCAAACCGCAAGTCGAGTTCGAGTGGACCGAAAACCACGCGAAGGAATGGAAATGCATCACGCAGGCACTTGCGACATCACCCTTGCTAGCAATATTTGACCCCAAAAAGAAAACAAAAATAACTTGCGATGCGTCCGAGGGCGGCGTCGGAGCGGCGCTTTTACAGTGTCACGGTGGTCACTGGCGACCGGTGGCATATGCTTCACGAGTCTTAACACCACCGGAGCAGCGTTACGCGCAAATTGAAAAGGAGACGCTGGGAATTCTGTTCGGTTGCGAGAAGTTTCATGAGTTTGTGTATGGACAGACGGTCATTATCGAGACCGACCACAAGCCACTTCTGTCAATCGCTGCTAAAGGAATTTGTGACATGCCCCCACGATTGCAGAGATTTTTTTAAGACTTCTCAGATATGACTATGTTCTACAGTACGTTCCAGGGAAGCACCTGGTCTTGGCAGACATGCTCTCACGATCGACTACACCCGGGGGTGTCGACAATGCTGGTGCCACAGAAGGCGTCGAAGTTCACGCACTACAGCTCCTGAACGGCATGGTCACGGTAACAACGCAGCAAAAACTGGCAAAGGAAACTGCTCGTGACTGCTACTTGCAGACTGTCGTCAGCAACTTATCAGCAGGAAAACCAATTCAAGGTGAGCTGAAGCCGTTTTCATCTGAACTGTCCGTAATCAACGGAATTCTGTTCAAAGGAACAAAAGCTGTCATACCGAGAAGCATGAGACAAGAAATGCTAACAAGAATTCATGCCGGCCACCTTGGCTTAAACAAATGCAAAGAAAGAGCAAGACTTCTCGTTTTTTGGCCAGGCTTGAACAACGACATCGCAGTGCTTCTCCAAAACTTCTACATGCAGAAAGTTCGCGTACCAGCAAGCCAAAGAACCGCTGATAATGCGCCCGGTGCCGCAGTGTGCGTGGTACAGGGTCGGAGCGGACATCTTTTGTTTTGGGGGAAATTCCTACGTTGTCATATATGATGCTCTTTCCAACTTCCCAGATGTCGAGAGGCTTCCAGACACAAGTGCAAGAAGTGTTGTTGCGGCTCTCAGTGCTATGTTTGCTCGATACGGCATTCCTATCGAACTGTGCACTGATAATGGACCACAGTTTTCAAGCCAAGAGTTCGCAGCCTTCGCTAAAGAGTATGATTTTGCGCACGTCACGTCTAGCCCACACTACCCGCAGTCTAACGGCCTTGCCGAAAAAGGTGTGCAAATTGTCAAGCGGATAATGAAGAAAACTCAAGACGCATGACACGACTTCTGGCTAGGCCTTCTGGCCTACCGATCAACGCCACTGATTGATGGTCAATCTCCTGGCGAGCTTCTTCAAGGCAGGCGCCTTCGATCTAATCTCCCCGATTTGGGCGGTATCAAGACTATCGAAGTCAAGAAGCACCGCCAGACGCCCAAAGGACAGCCGTTGCCTCAACTAGGTAAAGGTGACGTCGTCAGGCTGCGAGACACAACTTGGTCACAGAATAGAAAGGTGGTTGGGGAAGCTGCCCCGAGGTCCCACCACGTTGTAACTGAAAGTCGTCGTGTTCTTCGGCGCAACAGGCGACACCTGCTTCATTCCAGCGAGCAGTATGCTGAAACAAGTGACGATGACACCGACGACGACTGCGCAGACGAAGCTGACCCAAATGCACGGAACAGTCCAGGGAGTGTGACACCGCAGCCTTCTGGCACTACAAGTGCAGCACCCCAGCAGCCTCCGGGGCTCTGTGACCAACATCTAGCCCACGGTACCACGCCTTCGGCTTCGATTACCCATCCAGAGCAACCCACAAGTGTCATCAGTCTGAGGAGGTCGACTCGCACCGTGAAGTCTGCCCAACGTCTTCGTTATGACGCTGCTTTCAATCAGTTATCATGAACTTGAACCACTGTCTTGTGCTAACCTTGGAAGGATGTATCGGGCTTGCGTGATAACACGATAACAATGTGCCTGACATGCGCAGTGCGTAAACCGCGCTATCACGAAGGCTATATATATATCAATGCCCTGCAATAAACTTGATTCTTCTTGTTCTGGCCTTCATGCTGTCGAGTGCCGTCATTGCGAATTGATACAGTGGTCGCAGTTAAGAACGACCGCAGAGCGACGTCTCGCAGTGGCAGCGCGTTTTCGCTTGTCGCTGTCTGAGGGCGCTTTTATTATTAGATCATCTGTGTGCGCGCCTCTCTTCTACTCAGCTCGCATCGCCTGTCCGCCGCACACATTCACGCGTCGTTTGGCCACACTTTGTGGCGCTTTCTTCTGGGCGGGAAAGACGGAGACCGTCGCTCGCGCACCTCCGCCTTCCCACGCGCATGGGCGGGTTCAGCTTGCCCAATTTACGCACAATGTGTAGTGTTCTAGCTGTCCGCGGCGTTTGCGACCTGGTCAACGTCACCGACTACCCGGGGAGGGGGACTTCTCGCCTACCTTCTTGTGACGTCGCGGCGCCTCTTTTTTGGTCAAGTAACAGGTCCTTCAGCCGAACAACAGCCGAAGTTCTTTAGGTATGTCTGTCGGGCGGCCGAGTCTCTCACAGCCGCTCTGCCCGAGGTCGACGTCACTAAGACACAGGCCTCCCGTGTTTGCGAGCTCCTCGCTATCCAAAAGGTCACCTGAACAGCTCGAATGGATCAGGCGGGTGCGGTGGCGAGATTTGACGTCTAGCACTCTTCCACCAGACTTTCGCGACTTCGGCTGGCTGCGAGGCTGGAGGGTCTTGCCCACGGGAGTCCGTGTCGCAGCGTGGGGCATCGCCTCTTCTTCGTGCTGTCCTCAGTGTGGCAACACTGAAACCCTACAGCATGCCATGTTTGAGTGTGTTGTTGCTTTAACGTTTTGGCGGCTCATGTCGCGTATGTTTTTTGTCATCATGAACTCCCGCACCAGGCCACGTGAGACGTTTGTGCGGCTTCTGCTGTGTGTGGGTGCCTTTGTTTTGTGGCGGCAGAGAGGCGTGGCTTCCTTGCAGGGTCGACCCCAGCGGGCCATGTTCCCATTTTTGCTGAGGGTGAGAGCGCGCCTGTTCGAACAGGCGTGCTTAGACTGGGTCACCCTCGATGAGGAAAAATTCCTGCGCCGATGGAGCACCCGGTTCATCAAGACAAGCAAGGGGCCGCGTCACCGTGCAGCTCCTGCTATACTGAGTGTGCCGTGCGATCTTTGTGTGCGGCGATTGTGAGCGGTGTGTTGTGCGTGAATGCCCCGCGTGCTTCCGCCCTCGCGTATGGATTATCTTTTGAACTTTTTTGGACATTCATGGATTATGTATTTGTGCATTTCATGTCAACGTGCATTTTTGCATAGGTAGGGTGACGCTAGTCGCCAAAGCATGTCTTTAGTTTAGGTTGGGCGACATTAGTCGCCGTCCTGTGTCTGTTTTTGCGAGGGATGCCAGTCCCTTTCAGGTCCGTGGTAAATAAGCTTCTCTTCAATCTGTTACGGGTTCAATTGGACTTATTTTTGGAAATGTGGCGGAGAGTATGAAGGATGCTTCACTCCCGCCACCGGTTGGCCTGGTATAGCACTAGCTCCGGGATCGGCCTTGTCTTTAGCGCGTCTTTGCTATCCTGTCTTTCTATCCCATCTTTCTACTCTCCTACTATCTGCACGTGGTAGCTATTGTGGCTCAGCTAGAGCCAGTGAGCAGGCCTGTGCACTTTCCTTTTCTTTCTTCCTGGCAGCAACAGACAGACAGTCAACAGCTATGGCTCATACCTGATACCTGATTTAATATCTGCAGCGGGTTCTTGGACCTAAGATATTAAGCTTATTTTTGGAATATGGCGGAGTGCTTGGCTTGAAGTCGGCCCGGTATTGCACTGCCTCCGGGATCGTCCCGGCGCATATTAGCGCGGCGCGTATTTTCTTGCACTCTTTGCTCTCCTATCCTGTACCCCTCCTACTTTCAGCACGCGGCAGCGAGCATGGCTCCGCTTGAGCCAGCAGGCAGGCCCGTGCACCTTCCATTTCCTTTGTTCCTATCAGCAACAGCCGAAGCAGCAGTGTGCACTTTCGATATCTGTTGCTCAAGCCAGCGTCGGTGCTTCGGCGGACGTGGTTTTGCCGCCGCGCCTCTGTTTCCATCATTACACTTGTGATAACGACATTTTTCTTATCGAGTTAATTTGGTCGTCGGTGTGACCAGACAAGGTCATGGCCGCAAATATGAGCCATTAAAGGCTTTCGCCGTAGTGCGCACTTGAAAGCTCGTTGAGTCTCGCACTGCTTGCGCATCAAATACAGACGCAGATGGTGTATTTGATGATGTAGAAGTTAACTCAATTTCGGCGACGCTATCACGCGCAGCAACGCCATTGTATAAAAAGGAAATGCGGGAAAGCGAACTGAACAAGCTTTCAAGTACGTATTTTTGGTTTTCGATACTTCGAATAATATTGTTGATAAAGAAAATATAGAAACACGATTCACCGTCGATGTTGACGCCCAAAAATATCGCAGAATAAGTTGCCTCCTGAAATGAAAAAGTTTAATATTGAATTTAGGTTCATTAACCCTCTAAGTAGAAATCCATATGAAGAACATAATGTCCGGCTTACTGTACAATCCAGCTCAGCAGACCGCACTGACGCATCACTCACAGTTTTTCGAAGTTTAAACAAAATCACCTCCTATAACTTAGAAGCAAATCCGTTTCCTGGCTGCTTTTGGCAAAGACGAGCATCAACAGCTGATCTGTTGAAGGACGTGGATAAGTTGTTCTAGAAAAACTATCCACCCAGTATACGCAGTGCTCTACGACTTCCAGCCTACCGGGAGCTTGGAAGAAATACAAGCTCAAGCGCACTGACAGTGACAGTGTCAGCGCTCGTGCTTGCATTTCTTCTATCATCTGTGCGTTTCTTTGCGCTGCAAATTTTCATTTCTGTGATGAACCAACAAGTCCAAACCACCACCCTTCATCAGCTCACTGTCCGTTGCCTGCAAGGTATTAGCTAAGGTAATCCAAAAAGAATCAGGACAACCTTAGACTTCAAAATAAATAAAGATTAGGCAGGCTTTCGTAAAGGCTACTCGACAATAGATCGTATTCACCATGTTAATCAGGTGAAAGACATGCGCTGAATAAATACAACCTCTGTCTGTCTCTTTTTTTCTATATATATATATATATATATATATATATATATATATATATATATATATATATATATATATATATATATATATATATATATATAGTATAGAAAGATAAGCGTATTTGGTTGCTAGAGGCAAAAATTCAAAGTTGAAAACGCTTCATTTAGCCATAGATTTAGTTTGAGTCGACGTTTCGGATAGAGCCTGTCCTTTGAGAAACCAGTCTTGAGAAAGGACAGGCTCTGTCCGAAACGTCGACTCAAAAGAAATCTATGGCTAAATGAAGCGTTTTCAACTTTGAATATATATATATATATATATATATACTCACTTTTGAAGGAAGCCAACAGCAACCGATGCCAAGGTGGATAGGACAATCTTTCTATATTTATTTGTGGTGTTTATCAATGAGAGAATAATACTATGATCAATTGGTCGCCTAAAATTATTTCATTTTGAAGCGCATATATATATATATATATATATATATATATATATATATATATATATATATATATATATATTGTAAGGATGCAAATCAGACGCACAAGAAATGTGGACAGGCAAAATCCTTCTTGACACAGCGCAGCTCCAAGCCAGGAGTTCGAGAGCGTCAGCTTCGTCTTCTTCGAAAACTGAACTGCGTCAGCTTCCTCTTCTTCAGCTTTCTCTCCTTCGGCGGCACTGGCCGCTGGGGCAGCAAACCCCAATTGTATGTCTTACAGTACCTCCGGGGTGAAAAGGCGCCATCCTGGCGGCCTAATGGTACGAGATGATAGCGGGGTCGTAGTAGGGTTTCCGGCGGTCTAAATGGACGATTTCGCGGCCACGGCGTCGATGATCAGGCGAAGGCGTGAGGGGCTCGACGAGGTAGTTAACTGGAGATGTCAGCTGAACTACGCGATAGGGGCCGTGGTATATGCTTAGCAGTTTTGTCGACCGGCCTGGGCTGGAGGAGGGCATCAAAAGCCAAACTAAGGAGTCAGGAAGGTAAGTCGGCGGCAGAAAGGTAGAAGTGGCGCGGGCACTTTTGTGACGGTACTGATCGTGGGCAGTAAAGAAACGGGCGAGTTGACGGCATTCTTCGGCATGCGCAGCGGCTTGAGAGACGGTTGTAAATTCGGAAGAATCTGGGCAGTAAGGGAGTATGGTGTTCATAATTTAAGATGGCTCCCGGCCGTAGAGAAGAAAATACGGGGAAAAACCAGTAGTTGCTTGCATTGCAGAATTGTAAGCATAGGTAACGAATGGCAGAATGCTGTCCCAGTTGGAGTGATCGGATGAAATATACTTGGCCATCATGTCGCCGAGGGTCCGGTTTAAGCGCTCGGTCATGCCGTTCGTCTGGGGATGGTAAGATGAAGTTGTACAGTGGACGATGTGACAGTCCCAAAGAAGGGCCTCCAGGACGCCGGACAAGAAGACGTGTCCTCAGTCGCTGAGGAATTCCTGAGGCGCACCGGGCGAAGAATAATGTTTTGAAGTATGAAGCCGGCGACGTCGGAGGCCGTTGCAGCTGGTAACGGGGAAGTTTCCGCATAGCGAGTGAGATGATCTATGGCGACAATGATCGAACGGTGCCCAGCAGAAATGCTAGGAAGATGGCCGGACAAGGTAAAGGTTGCAGAGGAGCCGGTGAGTGCTGTGGTGTATCCTTGCGCCGCTGACATTCGAAGCAAGAGCGGACGTACTGACGGACAGAACGGTACATGCCTCGCCAATAATACCGAAGACGTAGGCGGGTAAAAGTTTTCAGCAGACCGGCATGAGCGCAATGCGGGTCGTCATGATAACTGGCACAAATAGCGGAGCGGAGTTGCCGTGGAATCATGAGCAGCCATTTGCGACCATCTGGTAGGTAGTTGCGACGGTACAGCAGCTGGTCACGCACGACAAAGTGAGGGGCTTGACGACGGAGTGCTCTAGAAGGGGGGCTGGCAGAGCGGTTGGCTAAGATATCGAGAATAGAAGCTATCCAAGGATCCTTGCGCTGCTCAGAAGCCATATCGATGGTATTGAAAGAAGGCGTGAGGCTGGAAATAGAGGGTTGGTCGAGTTCAGAGGACACAGCGGAGCGTGAGAGGGTGTCAGCATCGGAGTGTTTGCGTCCGGAGCGGTAAATGAACTGAATGTCGTAGTCTTGTAATCGGAGAGCCCAACGAGCAGGCGGCCGGAAGGATCCTTGAGTGACGACAGCCAGCAAAGGGCATGGTGATCTGTGATGACAGCGAACGGGCGCCCATATAAGTAAGGGCGAAATTTTGTGATCACCAAAATAATTGCCAAACATTCTTTTTTCGTGACGGAATAATTAGTCTCCGGTTTTGTGAGTGCACGGCTTGCATAAGCAACGACGTAATCATTGAAGCCACGTTTCCACTGAGCAAGAACGGCACCCAGACCGATGCCTCTGGCGTCCGTGTGAAGTTCTGTAGGGGCGGAAGGGTCGAAATGGCGCAAGATCGGAGCGGAGGTGAGAAGATGGCGCAGCATGGCAAAAGCTTCGTCGCATGCAGTGGACCAGGCCGGTAAGTCGTGGCCGCCGGCGAGAAGTTGTGCCAGTGGGGCGATAATTGCAGCAAAATTCTTGACGAACCGACGAAAGTACGAGCAAAGTCTAATAAAGCTTCTAAGTTCTTTAAGGGAGGTGGGCTTCGGGAAATCAGCAACTAGCTCGTAGCTTGCCAGGGTCCGGGAGGACACCATCCTTGGACATGACGTGGCCTAAGATAGCTGTCGGGGGCCAAAGTGACACTTCTTCAAATTAAGCTGCAGGCCAGCGTCACTGAGCTAAGCGTAGACAGCTGGGCTAGTTGGTTCACAGTCGCATTATGATACATCGTTCGCATTATGATACATGTCCGGCGATTGTGTGTCTGTTCTTCCTTCGCCCGTGTTTTTCGTGCGCCAGAACGATGTATCATAATGTCACTGAGCCACTGAAGGACACTCTCAAGACGAAGAAAATGAGACGGAAGATCAGGGGAGAATACGACAACATCGTCCAAGTAGCAGAGGCATGTTTGCCATTTCAGCCCGCGTAGGATGTTGTCCATCATGCGCTCGAAAGTTGCAGGCGCGTTGCAGAGACCGAAGGGCATCACATTAAATTCATACAGCCCATCAGGCGTGATGAAAGCTGTTTTCGGGCGATCAGCTTCGGCCATCGGCACCTGCCAGTATCCAGAGCGCAGATCTAACGAAGAAAAGTACTCTGCCCCCTGCAGGCAGTCAAGCGCGTCGTCTATAATACGAGGCAGGGGGTAGACGTCTTTCCGAGTAATTTTGTTTAGCCGGCGGTAGTCCACGCAGAATCTAATGGAACCGTCCTTTTTCTTGACGAGTACAACAGGAGAAGCCCACGGGCTGTGAGAGAATTGGGTCACTCCACGGTGTAGCATGTCGCTCACCTGATCATCAATTATGCGGCACTCAGCGGAGGAGACGCGGTAAGGGCGCTGGCGCAAAGGTCGATGTGTTCCAGTGTCGATATGGTGGCGAACCGCTGTTTCACGACCCATGGTGTCTTGATGAGAATCTAAGGACGCGCGGAAGCGCTGAAGCAAGGCGACAAGCTGGGCGCGTTGGAGAGGTGGCAGAGCGGTATCGACGGAATCGGCAAGTCGGTCGGGAGAGGTCTGATCGGTTGCGACGATGGGAGGAGTGAGGGCATTGATGTCATACGCGGGAGGGTCATCCGGAACAGGTGAAGCGTCGTCGAGATCGATGACATCAACCGTGCCAAGCGATTCTCCCCGAAATAAAGTGGTCGGGATAGGCAACGGGTTCGCAACGTACAGGGCGCTACAACCACCAGAAATTGTGAGCACAGCATGCGGGAGCATGAGAGATTTGCGGTGCGCACAAAGGGGTGAGAACGAAAAAAGGACAGTAGCGTCAGAGAGTGCAGCACAAGTAAGGGGCACAAGAACAGAAGAGAAAGCCGGCACGTCGGTGTCGTCAGTGGAGAGAATATGCGCGGCAGTAGCAGGGGAGGCGTCCACAAGAGTATCACACAGCGGCGACAAATCAATTTGAGCACGTGCACAGTCGATGATTGCGTGATGCGCGGACAGAAAGTCCCAACCGAGGATGATGTCATGAGAGGAGAGGGCAAGAACGAAGAACTCAATGGTACCTATAGGACAGGCCTTGGATGATGAGGCGAGCGGTGCACGCTGAGAGAGGTCGAATGGGGTCAGCGCTGGCGGTTCGAAGAGAAATTTCAGAAAGCGACGTCGTCACTTTTTTTAGTTTGCGGCACAAGTTGCGGCTAATGATGGAAACGGCAGCACCAGTGTCAATGGGCGCATGAACACGAACGCCTTCAACCAGCACTTCAAGAATGTTCACAGGAGCGGCAATAGAACTTGAGACGGTCGGTGACGGCACAGTTCTTGCCTCCGGAAATGCGGCGCTTAGTTTTCCGCTTGGAGGGGTGGCGACCGGCGGTGCATAGGAGAAACCGAACGGCGGCGAGGAGACGGCGACCGGGGGGTTCGGTGGTAGGAGTCGGAGCGATAGGTGGAGGGACGCTGGGGCAGATGAGAAGAGTCAGGTGCGGAGGGCACGGGAACGTCGTACGTCGGCGCTCACCTGTAGTCGTGAGAACGGGATCCGCGGGTGCGGCACCAACGGGCCACATGACTAGCGAGGCCGCAAGTATAGCAAATCGGGCGGTTATCTTGCGTGCGCCACGGATTCAGAGGGCGTGGAGCGGTGCAAGGCAAAGGCCGGTGAGGGTGAGGCATTGTAGGAGCGAGCGGCGGGTCAGGAAAGACGGTGCAAAGTGGCGCATAGGCAGGAACAACCGGCTGAGGTCATGGCCGGAAGACAGCTTCAGCATAGGTCAGCGGTGCAGTGACTACAGGAGGTTGATTAGCGGGCGGCAGGACCTCTGCAACCTGCTCCTGGATGACACGCTGAATGGAAGGCGACAGCGTTGGCGTTGTAGCGGGTGGGCAGGTAACTAGCGATAGCTCGCGGGCGACCTCCTCCCGCACAAACTGCTGGATCTGCTGAAGAAGGGTCGACTGATCGTGAGCAGGACCGCCGACAGCAAAGCTCGAAAGGGTGTCGTCCGAGCAAATGGTACGGCGAGTGACAAGACGCTGTTTCCGGAGCTCGTCATAGCTCTGACACAAAGAAACGACGTCGGAGATGGTTTGAGGATTTTTGCACACTAACATCTGAAATGCGTCGTCCTCAATCCCTTTAAGAATGTGTTTGATTTTGTCCGCGTCGCTCATGAATGGATTCAGACGCTTGCATAAAAATGAACGACATCCTCGATATAGCTTGTGAAATTCTCGCCGCTCTGCTGGGCCCCACTGCGCAACCGTTGTTCGGCACGAAGTTTTCGGACAGCGGGGCGGCCGAAGACATCGGTAAGGCTGGTTTTGAGGGCCGCCCAGGTAAAAATATCGGCTTCATGGTTGCAAAACCACAAGTTGGCGACGTCGGTCAGATAAAAGATGACGTTTGTCAGCTCGACGCTGTCGTCCCACTTATTATAGGCGTTTTCGCGTTCATAAGAGGCGAGTCAGTTTTCGACGTCGGTGTCGTCCGGGCCACTGAAGATCGCAGGATCGCGCTAACGCACGGGACCGGAACAGATGACGACGGCGGGAACAGTGAAGCCAGGCTGGGACAGGGTGTCAGTCATCGTGGTAGAGGCTGGTAAGGGGTGTAGATCTTCATGTCCGTAGATCCGTAAGGTCTGTAGCTCCAGGGTGGGAACAGGCAGCACCTCCAACAAATGTAAAGACGCAAATCAGACGCACAAGAAATGTGGACAGGCAAAATCCTTCTTGACACAGCGCAGCTCCAAGCCAGGAGTTCGAGAGCGTCAGCTTCGTCTTCTTCGCAAACTGAACTGCGTCAGCTTCCTCTTCTTCAGCTTTCTCTCCTTCGGCGGCACTGGCCGCTGGGGCAGCAAACCCCAATTGTATGTCTTACAGTACCTCCGGGGTGAAAAGGCGCCATCCTGGCGGCCTAATGGTACGAGATGATAGCGGGGTCGTAGTAGGGTTTCCGGCGGTCTAAATGGACGATTTCGCGGCCACGGCGTCAATGATCAGGCGAAGGCGTGAGGGGCTCGACGAGGTAGTTAACTGGAGATGTCAGCTGAACTACGCGATAGGGGCCGTGGTATATGCTTAGCAGTTTTGTCGACCGGCCTGGGCTGGAGGAGGGCATCAAAAGCCAAACTAAGGAGTCAGGAAGGTAAGTCGGCGGCAGAAAGGTAGAAGTGGCGCGGGCACTTTTGTGACGGTACTGATCGTGGGCAGTAAAGAAACGGGCGAGTTGACGGCATTCTTCGGCATGCGCAGCGGCTTGAGAGAAGGTTGTAAATTCGGAAGAATCTGGGCAGTAAGGGAGTATGGTGTTCATAATTTAAGATGGCTCCCGGCCGTAGAGAAGAAAATACGGGGAAAAACCAGTAGTTGCTTGCATTGCAGAATTGTAAGCATAGGTAACGAATGGCAGAATGCTGTCCCAGTTGGAGTGATCGGATGAAATATACTTGGCCATCATGTCGCCGAGGGTCCGGTTAAAGCGCTCGGTCATGCCGTTCGTCTGGGGATGGTAAGATGAAGTTGTACAGTGGACGATGTGACAGTCCCAAAGAAGGGCCTCCAGGACGCCGGACAAGAAGACGTGTCCTCAGTCGCTGAGGAATTCCTGAGGCGCACCGGGCGAAGAATAATGTTTTGAAGTATGAAGCCGGCGACGTCGGAGGCCGTTGCAGCTGGTAACGGGGAAGTTTCCGCATAGCGAGTGAGATGATCTATGGCGACAATGATCGAACGGTGCCCAGCAGAAATGCTAGGAAGATGGCCGGACAAGGTAAAGGTTGCAGAGGAGCCGGTGAGTGCTGTGGTGTATCCTTGCGCCGCTGACATTCGAAGCAAGAGCGGACGTACTGACGGACAGAACGGTACATGCCTCGCCAATAATACCGAAGACGTAGGCGGGTAAAAGTTTTCAGCAGACCGGCATGAGCGCAATGCGGGTCGTCATGATAACTGGCACAAATAGCGGAGCGGAGTTGCCGTGGAATCATGAGCAGCCATTTGCGACCATCTGGTAGGTAGTTGCGACGGTACAGCAGCTGGTCACGCACGACAAAGTGAGGGGCTTGACGACGGAGTGCTCTAGAAGGGGGGCTGGCAGAGCGGTTGGCTAAGATATCGAGAATAGAAGCTATCCAAGGATCCTTGAGCTGCTCAGAAGCCATATCGATGGTATTGAAAGAAGGCGTGAGGCTGGAAATAGAGGGTTGGTCGAGTTCAGAGGACACAGCGGAGCGTGAGAGGGTGTCAGCATCGGAGTGTTTGCGTCCGGAGCGGTAAATGAACTGAATGTCGTAGTCTTGTAATCGGAGAGCCCAACGAGCAGGCGGCCGGAAGGATCCTTGAGTGACGACAGCCAGCAAAGGGCATGGTGATCTGTGATGACAGCGAACGGGCGCCCATATAAGTAAGGGCGAAATTTTGTGATCGCCAAAATAATTGCCAAACATTCTTTTTTCGTGACGGAATAATTAGTCTCCGGTTTTGTGAGTGCACGGCTTGCATAAGCAACGACGTAATCATTGAAGCCACGCTTCCGCTGAGCAAGAACGGCACCCAGACCGATGCCTCTGGCGTCCGTGTGAAGTTCTGTAGGGGCGGAAGGGTCGAAATGGCGCAAGATCGGAGCGGAGGTGAGAAGATGGCGCAGCATGGCAAAAGCTTCGTCGCATGCAGTGGACCAGGCCGGTAAGTCGTGGCCGCCGGCGAGAAGTTGTGCCAGTGGGGCGATAATTGCAGCAAAATTCTTGACGAACCGACGAAAGTACGAGCAAAGTCTAATAAAGCTTCTAAGTTCTTTAAGGGAGGTGGGCTTCGGGAAATCAGCAACTAGCTCGTAGCTTGCCAGGGTCCGGGAGGACACCATCCTTGGACATGACGTGGCCTAAGATAGCTGTCGGGGGCCAAAGTGACACTTCTTCAAATTAAGCTGCAGGCCAGCGTCACTGAGCTAAGCGTAGACAGCTGGGCTAGTTGGTTCACAGTCGCATTATGATACATCGTTCGCATTATGATACATGTCCGGCGATTGTGTGTCTGTTCTTCCTTCGCCCGTGTTTTTCGTGCGCCAGAACGATGTATCATAATGTCACTGAGCCACTGAAGGACACTCTCAAGACGAAGAAAATGAGACGGAAGATCAGGGGAGAATACGACAACATCGTCCAAGTAGCAGAGGCATGTTTGCCATTTCAGCCCGCGTAGGATGTTGTCCATCATGCGCTCGAAAGTTGCAGGCGCGTTGCAGAGACCGAAGGGCATCACATTAAATTCATACAGCCCATCAGGCGTGATGAAAGCTGTTTTCGGGCGATCAGCTTCGGCCATCGGCACCTGCCAGTATCCAGAGCGCAGATCTAACGAAGAAAAGTACTCTGCCCCCTGCAGGCAGTCAAGCGCGTCGTCTATAATACGAGGCAGGGGGTAGACGTCTTTCCGAGTAATTTTGTTTAGCCGGCGGTAGTCTACGCAGAATCTAATGGAACCGTCCTTTTTCTTGACGAGTACAACAGGAGAAGCCCACGGGCTGTGAGAGAATTGGGTCACTCCACGGTGTAGCATGTCGCTCACCTGATCATCAATTATGCGGCACTCAGCGGAGGAGACGCGGTAAGGGCGCTGGCGCAAAGGTCGATGTGTTCCAGTGTCGATATGGTGGCGAACCGCTGTTTCACGACCCATGGTGTCTTGATGAGAATCTAAGGACGCGCGGAAGCGCTGAAGCAAGGCGACAAGCTGGGCGCGTTGGAGAGGTGGCAGAGCGGCATCGACGGAATCGGCAAGTCGGTCGGGAGAGGTCTGATCGGTTGCGACGATGGGAGGAGTGAGGGCATTGATGTCATACGCGGGAGGGTCATCCGGAACAGGTGAAGCGTCGTCGAGATCGACGACATCAACCGTGCCAAGCGATTCTCCCCGAAATAAAGTGGTCGGGATAGGCAACGGGTTCGCAACGTACAGGGCGCTACAACCACCAGAAATTGTGAGCACAGCATGCGGGAGCATGAGAGATTTGCGGTGCGCACAAAGGGGTGAGAACGAAAAAAGGACAGTAGCGTCAGAGAGTGCAGCACAAGTAAGGGGCACAAGAACAGAAGAGAAAGCCGGCACGTCGGTGTCGTCAGTGGAGAGAATATGCGCGGCAGTAGCAGGGGAGGCGTCCACAAGAGTATCACACAGCGGCGACAAATCAATTTGAGCACGTGCACAGTCGATGATTGCGTGATGCGCGGACAGAAAGTCCCAACCGAGGATGATGTCATGAGAGGAGAGGGCAAGAACGAAGAACTCAATGGTACCTATAGGACAGGCCTTGGATGATGAGGCGAGCGGTGCACGCTGAGAGAGGTCGAATGGGGTCAGCGCTGGCGGTTCGAAGAGAAATTTCAGAAAGCGACGTCGTCACTTTTTTTAGTTTGCGGCACAAGTTGCGGCTAATGATGGAAACGGCAGCACCAGTGTCAATGGGCGCATGAACACGAACGCCTTCAACCAGCACTTCAAGAATGTTCACAGGAGCGGCAATAGAACTTGAGACGGTCGGTGACGGCACAGTTCTTGCCTCCGGAAATGCGGCGCTTAGTTTTCCGCTTGGAGGGGTGGCGACCGGCGGTGCATAGGAGAAACCGAACGGCGGCGAGGAGACGGCGACCGGGGGGTTCGGTGGTAGGAGTCGGAGCGATAGGTGGAGGGACGCTGGGGCAGATGAGAAGAGTCAGGTGCGGAGGGCACGGGAACGTCGTACGTCGGCGCTCGCCTGTAGTCGTGAGAACGGGATCCGCGGGTGCGGCACCAACGGGCCACATGACTAGCGAGGCCGCAAGTATAGCAAATCGGGCGGTTATCTTGCGTGCGCCACGGATTCAGAGGGCGTGGAGCGGTGCAAGGCAAAGGCCGGTGAGGGTGAGGCATTGTAGGAGCGAGCGGCGGGTCAGGAAAGACGGTGCAAAGTGGCGCATAGGCAGGAACAACCGGCTGAGGTCATGGCCGGAAGACAGCTTCAGCATAGGTCAGCGGTGCAGTGACTACAGGAGGTTGATTAGCGGGCGGCAGGACCTCTGCAACCTGCTCCTGGATGACACGCTGAATGGAAGGCGACAGCGTTGGCGTTGTAGCGGGTGGGCAGGTAACTAGCGATAGCTCGCGGGCGACCTCCTCCCGCACAAACTGCTGGATCTGCTGAAGAAGGGTCGACTGATCGTGAGCAGGACCGCCGACAGCAAAGCTCGAAAGGGTGTCGTCCGAGCAAATGGTACGGCGAGTGACAAGACGCTGTTTCCGGAGCTCGTCATAGCTCTGACACAAAGAAACGACGTCGGAGATGGTTTGAGGATTTTTGCACACTAACATCTGAAATGCGTCGTCCTCAATCCCTTTAAGAATGTGTTTGATTTTGTCCGCGTCGCTCATGAATGGATTCAGACGCTTGCATAAAAATGAACGACATCCTCGATATAGCTTGTGAAATTCTCGCCGCTCTGCTGGGCCCCACTGCGCAACCGTTGTTCGGCACGAAGTTTTCGGACAGCGGGGCGGCCGAAGACATCGGTAAGGCTGGTTTTGAGGGCCGCCCAGGTAAAAATATCGGCTTCATGGTTGCAAAACCACAAGTTGGCGACGTCGGTCAGATAAAAGATGACGTTTGTCAGCTCGACGCTGTCGTCCCACTTATTATAGGCGTTTTCGCGTTCATAAGAGGCGAGTCAGTTTTCGACGTCGGTGTCGTCCGGGCCACTGAAGATCGCAGGATCGCGCTAACGCACGGGACCGGAACAGACGACGACGGCGGGAACAGTGAAGCCAGGCTGGGACAGGGTGTCAGTCATCGTGGTAGAGGCTGGTAAGGGGTATAGATCTTCATGTCCGTAGATCCGTAAGGTCTGTAGCTCCAGGGTGGGAACAGGCAGCACCTCCAACAAATGTAAAGACGCAAATCAGACGCACAAGAAATGTGGACAGGCAAAATCTTTGTTGACACAGCGTGGCTCCAAGCCAAGAGTTCGAGAGCGTCAGCTTCGACTTCTTCGCAAACTTAACTGCGTCAGCTTCGTCTTCTTCACATTTCTCTCCTTCGGCGGCATTGGCCGCTGGGGCAGCAAACGCCAATTGTATGTCTTACAATATATATATATATATATATATATATATATATATATATATATATATATATATATATATATACATATATATATATATATATATATATATATATATATATATATATATATATATATATATATATATATATATATATATAAGTACAGTAATACGACAAACGCGACTGTTCGTTTTAAAGGTTTATTGTGCCAACAGTTTCGGGAATGGTATTCCCTTCGTCAGGGCAGGCCTGCCCTGACGAAGGGAATACCATTCCCGAAACTGTTGGCACAATAAACCTTTAAAACGAACAGTCGCGTTTGTCGTATTACTGTACTTACACTTGTAAACTGGCGCATTGGAACCCCTACAGAATATATATATATATATATATATATATATATATATATATATATATATATATATATATATATATATATATATATATATATATATATATGTATATATATATATATATATATATATATATATATATATATATATATATAAGACAAGGAAAATGAAATGAGGAGTTCGTTTTACAAACATGAGAAGGAAGCCAACAGTCACCGAAACCAAGGTGCATAGGGGAATGTTTATATATATATATATATATATTTTTAATTTGTAGTGCCAATAAATTTGTTTAAGGAATATTTCTAAAAAAGCAGCAGGAAAAACACGGCAGGACGGCGACGGCCGTCCGATCTGCTGCTTTCGTGGGTATTTATGCTTTCCGTGTAAGCGAACCTTGAAAGTGTTCACCAGCGCCACCCTCGTCCATAGCGGTGGACGTAGCACGTCCTGTAATACCGCGAGTGTAACGTGGAACGTCACCTAACGGCGAGGGCGGAAATTGTGCGAGAGCCCTCTTATGCTACCTCTGGCATCAAGACTGACAGAACCGAGACCCTCGTTAAGCTATTAGCAGACAAGGGAAATAAAATGAGGGGCTCGTTTTACAAACGTATGAAGGAAGCCAACAGTCACCCAAACCAAGGTGCATAGGGGAATGTTTCTCTTTTTTTAATTTGTAGTGCCAATCAATTTGCTTAAAAAAAAGCAGCAGAGGCGAGGGTGGCGCTGGCGAACACTCTGAAGGTTTACTTTCACGCAAAACATAAATACCCACGAAAGCAGCAGATCGGACAGCCGTCGCCGTAACTGAGTTGGTAGAGCACCGGACGTGATATTCGTAGGTCGTGGGTTCGGATCCCACCGGTGGCATGGTTGTTTTTCTGCTGCTTTATTAGCAATTTTCTTTAAACAAATTGATTGGCAGCACAATTGATTGGCAGTGACTGCGCGACGACAGACCTATGGTAACCAGCATCCGCCCCACTTCAATCCACGACGGGCACAAAGCGTCAATCCGAGAAACTTGAGGACAAGAAGCCGTAAACTAGTGCCAGGCACTTCTTCGATGGGAGGCGGAGTGTAACGGGTTAGTATAGATGCTGGAAAGGCATTCCGAATTCATGGCTACCGCGTTTAGGAACAACGAGCCTTTGCCGCCATGCCATGGGGAGAGGACTTTTCGTTGTTCGGGTTAGGGCTGCGGAGTGGTAAAGGGAGGAAGTTGGAAAGACGGTGAGTCTTATTTGTTCAGCTGAAAATTTTAAGAACGTTTTTGTATGAGGTAGCCCACTCCTCCCCGCACAGGATCAAAGGCCCGTCTCCTTCCATTTCCTACCTCCGCTGCTGTGCCACAGAAAGTTGACCACTATCCCCTATTATATATCGGGCTATTATACTCTTTTGACAGCTCCCTCGGAATGATATTGAAGTCAGCTAGATTACATTCCTGAATTTACTCAGACTTGGAACTTCACTCTTTTTTGTTTCTGCAAATGACCCATTTTCGTAGAAAAGATGCAAACACAATTCGACTGGCGGCTGCTGGAGGGGTGCGCTACTGAAAATAAGCTATATGATAACGCCAATCAATACTGCTTACGAAAAGAAACACTTAGAACACCACGCATACGTACAAACTATGGCACGCAGCACTTAAACTACGAAGTCCCCCTATATTTAAGTAACATAGGAAACAGGACTGATTTCAGGGCACGTATTTCTGCTGAAGAAGGGTCGACTGATCGTGAGCAGGACCGCCGACAGCAAAAGGATTGGAGAAAGTCATCTGCAAAAGAGTTGTATCGTTCTGTGATAAGCATTCTATAATATCCATCCAACAGTTTGGTTTCCGACAAGGTATGTCAACTGAACTGGCCCTTCTCACACAAAAGGAATTTATTATTAAAGGTTTCGAACAACGAAAATTAACACTAGGCGCCTTTGTAGATTTCTCCAAGGCATTTGACAGAATTAACCACACAACCCTATTTTCTAAGCTTGAACATTACGGATTCCGTGGAATACCTCTTGCCATTTTACAATCCTATCTGTCCGCGAGACAACAAAGCGTTTCACTAAAAGAGGAGTCGTCAGCTCTACGCAATATATCTTGTGGAGTGCCACAAGGTAGTATATTAGGACCCATTCTTTTTACTATCTATATAAATGATATAGTAACAATAAGCAACCAGGCATTCTTTGTAGTCTATGCCGATGACACAAGTTTCTTTATTCAGTCAGAGGACGCTAGTGAATTATCGTCTTTAGGTAATATTACATTTAGTACACTGTTAGAATGGGGTAAAGTAAATTCATTAGAAATAAATACGAAAAAAACCAAGGCTGTCCTATTTCGACCTGCGCAAAAAATTCTTGATTACGGTATTTGTTTAAAGATAGGCCAAGAAAAAATAGATACTGTACGTGAGGTGAAAACCTTAGGTGTAGTATTTAATGAACATTTAAATTGGGATGCACATGTAACAAATGTGCTTCGCAACTTGGCCAAGGCCTGTGGCGTTCTGTGCAGACTTCGTTACATTGTCCCACCTAAGATAAAGCTAATGTTATATAATGCCTTATTTACCCCACACATCAATTACTGTAGCCTTGTTTGGGCAACGACATCAAAGGCGAACATACACCGGCTATTTTTAATGCAGAAGAAAGCAATCCGTCACATTGCAGGCTTACCGTATGATGGCCATACAATAGAGCTTTTCTCAACATATAATATAGTCCCTGCAGTACATCTATACAATTTAAACTTAAGTATGAAGTATAAAATCTCGTTGGCAAAATCCAATACATGCTTTCTCTCGCTTTGCCATCTCAGACAATCTTGGGATGTTCCTTACAACATAAGACACAGAAACATTTGGCTAGTCCCCTTTTCGCGCACAAATAACGGTTTTAATAGATTGGAACATCGCTTGCCAGTATTATTAAACACACTTCAAGACACAGACATGGACATAAGAACAGCGTCAAGACCCGCACTCGTTAAATATTTTAGGAATCTAACAGTATGAAGCAATAGATTAAGGATTGGCATTTCCATGTTGTAATTAATGAAACATTTCTGTATAAATACATTTGTCTTTGTTTCAGATATCATTTTTGAAGTATGCACATGTTGTATAAATTTTTGTGTATAGAGTTTTTATATATATATGTGTGTGTGTGCGTGTGCTGACTCGGTATAATGTTTTCTGGTGTACGCGCGTAAAATATTATTTGATCGTATTTTGTGCTGTAGTGCAAGAACTTCTGCAGAAACTAATCTAATCATTGTGTGTAAATTTTTGTGTGATTTGAAACCGCTGTACGCTGCCATCAAAGGGGGCAAGGGCCTTAGTCAAGCTGCTTAACTAGCACCTTTTAGTCCTTGCCCTCACATTTTTTCTGTAACAGGATAAATGTGGAATAAATGAAATGTGAAATGTGAAATGTGAGAAGTCACTCAGAAAATTCCTGCTGGAGAGTGAAATCAGATATAATTAACTTTATAATTTCTCTTCATTATGAATGTTAAAATACAATAATTTAACTTTATGTTTAAACATGTCCTGCGTATATTTCATGTATTTTATATGCTTGTTAGTGTTTTTTTATGTTAGTGTTTTTACAGTGTTGTTTTCCGCTCACTTTCAACGTTTGCTGTCTGTACAAGATGTACGGTATATGCTTGCAAGTTTTGTTTGAAATTGCACCTTGTCTGCCGTTACTGCTCGATAGGGCAGGAGGCCCTGTGAGGCTACGCCTTTTGCTCCTGCTTCATTGCGCGTTTGTTACCTGTTTAACAATGAATAAACTTCAAACCTCAAACCTCGAACTTCAATCTTCAAAAAAATGTCCATAGAGCTCCAAGGAGTCCCTCCAAGGGGACTTTTTCTTGTAGGGCGCCTCTCTAGTAGTCACCTTTCGCAGCTACAAACTTGCCCCCGGAAAAGGAAAGCGATGAAGAGTGGCTGTTATAAATAAATCCCTTCACAATAGTCTACTGTGTTTACTTTTGCCAATAGTTAGCAATTCCCTAACTTTCCGTTCGTTAGACTAGGTGTCAAGGAGGCTTGTATGCGCGTCTGTGGGTCTGCGCGCGTAAGCAGTCCCGAAAGCTACGTAGCTATGCCTTCTTCGTACTCGGCGCCAAAGTGACGGCTGTATCCTACGCACGTGTCTGCTGAGTGTACAGACACGCTCGCCTGGCGGCCCAGCCTCGCAGAATTTTGTTCCCTATCTTTAGGGATCCGGCCAGGCAAACGAGGCTCCAAAACGCCGCTACCAGAAGCCGCAGTAGTGCATTTCCAGGAAAAGGAATATAGAGATAATTAATTACTTTTTCCGCGAAATTATTAGGCCAAAGTAATGGATTTCTTTACAGAATTCCTGCACCAGGAAAGGAACTTATTACAGCGCAAGTTAACTGAAAAAGCAATTAAGTTACTGCAATTCAATTACTGTCATGTATGGTCAGATAGCAATCACCGCGGGGAACACCAACATACACTTCTCAGAATTTACCCCACCGTGCAACTCTGTATGCGCATCGGGGGGGGGGGGGGGGGGGGGGGGGGGGGCTTTTGTGAGACAAAGGGTGATCTTTATGGAAAAGTGGTCCGAGCCGTGACTATTAGCCGCTCGGCTCCGCTCAGTTCACACGGATGGGAAAGAAAGGGGACACCGATTGCGGCGGGCGATCCATGGCTACGCGCTGTTTAGATCGGACGTTTTATTATTGCTGGAGATGTTTAACACAGCTGCGGATTTCTTCACAGCGTTAATGCGTTTCAGCACTCCTCTGAAGCGGACGTTCCCGGCGACGTTTGTTGCAGGTTTAAACACCGATGCGCAAAATTTCGAACATGATAATAAATACAAATTTTTGGTGGAAATCTGTGTGGGAGAGCGGGTGGTTTTCTTTGTACAAAAAAGAAAAAAAACACTAGGCGTTTACGCTTTGGTTAGTTAATGCGAATTTCACCGACAGTTTGGATGGTACGAAATGCCGGAACTAGTGGGAGTGTTCAGTAGGCGACTGGGTATGTGGAAATTACCACTTACCGTCCACAGGGTGCGTTGTGAGCACTGGGCTGCAGATGTAACCCTGTTCTTGCTCTCGAAAAGCGGGCAACATCATTCGGCTGCAAGCAATTAGGTCGTCCGTGATAACCATGAAAGTAGAGAAGTGTCACTTCGCAAATTCGGGGCTTCTGTTTCTGGGGCACATCGTAAGCAAGAATGAAGTACTCCCAGACCCGCAGAAAATAGTTTCTGGCACTGACCGTCAGGAAGGCTGTGGGCAAATACCTCGGACTGTGCGCGTTGTGAAGACTTTTTCGCGCATCGCCGAACTTCTGACCCAACTGACAAAGGCAGACATGCCATTTAATGGGAAGAGCCGCAAGCAGCAGCCTTCAAGGAAATTCAGCGTCGTTGATAGCCCCACTCCGTTCTTCGGGCACTGTGATGAAAACGCCGAGAATTAACGGGCGCCAACGGACCTTGGTGCCGTTTTCGTTCAGTAGAGCGACGGACTGGTGAAAGTAATTGCGTATGCTAGCCGCTCTCTGTCGAAAGCTGAGGCTACCTATTCGACGACCGGGAAGCTGTGTCTCGCCATTGTTTGGGCTAGGTCAAAATGGCGTCCGCACCTGTTCAGACGACCATCCAAGGTGGTCAGCGACCACCACGCACGTGATGGCTTGCCAGTTTGAAGGAACCCTCAGGCCGCCTCGCTCGGTGGAAGCTTCGCCTCCAGAACCTCGGCATCACCGTCGTCTACAAGTCTGGTCAAGCCGTTGTTTTCGGTAAAGCGTTTTGTTACTTGTTTTTCCTCGTAATTTATATCTATTTTTGTCTGTTCTGCTGTTGTCATATGTGGTTAGTTTCACCGAAAACAACCCCCTAAGGTTACGTTGCTGTGCATGCAGTAAGCTTCAAAGCGCACTGACTAGTGCGAGAGCGGAAAAAGTGGTCACATTCGGAACGAGTGCTTGTTCGTCAAAGTCAGTGACGTCGCCTCTCAGTACATATATTACTGATTTCGGGGCCAGTCAGTTTTGCATGTATCGACAATCTCGAAGTTTCAAACTTGAGCAGAGTTTACGTTATTGACAGCGAGCGGTGACGCGATCTGTAAAGATCCGAATTTTGGGAACTCAGAGCGGCGTTTCTTCATACTTGAATAATACGAAAAGTTTAGAGACCGGTAATATGAAATAGTTCTCAGACCGAGCCACATGATGTAAAGACAGAGCCACATAATGAAACGAGAATTGGATTGAGCTGTCGCGGCGTTGCTTGAAAGCGAGCAGTGTCTCCCGATCGGACAATGCATGCCAACAAGGTGTTTGTCTTATTAATAACGCACACAAGAATTCAGGTGGTCACGCGTGTTACTAATGGCTCGCGGGGGTTCTAAGCAGTGCTGAGATGGCAGCGTGTACACACCCCTGCAGAGGGCCGTGGCGATAGCTGCTTAGTCGCGGCTTTCTGGCGCGCACTTAATCCGAGGCCCATACCAACGACGCGGCTAGGTGGGCCACAGGAAGGCAAGGTCCGCGGCAGCATGCGCCTGTCAGTTTAGGGCGCCAAACTGCGCTTAGCGGCCGTCTGGCGCGCAACGTGAGCCTGCGTCGTTTAACACCCGGAATCCGGCTGGATTGGGGACACGAGTGTTCCTGGCGGCAGCGCAGAGAACCAACTCCGCTCTGTGGGACGCAGAACGAGCGTCCGCTGGCTGGCGCCTTCCTGGCTCTCCTGGATTATCCCCGCTGCCGCCTCTTAATCCCTGTAGCCTGCCCTGATCGCGGCGCTGTGCGGCTGTGATTAACTGAGCTGTTCAGAGAGGGTCGTACTGCGCTCAGAAATGTGTTTAATCGGCCAAAAAAAAAAAATGAAGGAACACCGCCTTCCGGAAAACACGCCAGTCACGTCTATTTTCAGTCAATTTCAGCTGTAAGTACCGCCCAGTGTTGTCTTCTCCCTCTGTCCTGCGTCTGTTGCGGTTTTTTAGTCATAACGTCGCACCAACTAACCTACAACTTTACCCTTTTAGACGTCTACTCGCTCCTGTAAGTGCCACCGTACGATCGTTACTGAGGTGCAACCACTCTCGTCCTTGCGACTCTGCGCACGGGCGGGACAAGAGGCGGACGGCCCCTTGCGGCGTGCCCACGGAGGGCTTGTGAAACTGTGGACTGCAACTTTTGGCCACTTAAACGGATGCAACAGGCGACCGCATTGCAGACCTCGGCTGCTTTCTATGTGACTTGTGCAAGCTATTCGTTCTCTAAGCGGAGCGAAAAGCAAGGCCCAGATGTTGGTAGCTATGCCGCGAAACATACATTACTGGCCGCATGGTGCTACTAGGAGTGTTCAGGGCGACTTTGGCGTTCGCCGCGTGCAACATTAGTGAGCGACAGTTTCCCTAAGTTCAGATTTGTAGCCGTGTACGCTGAGTTGAAAGAGTGCCGTTCAAACCTATACCAAGACGTGTGCATGGCGGTGTCACGAATTTTTTATTTGGACCCATTTGTGATTCCTGCAAGTGTTCCTAATTCCCGCCAGTATCTTCGAGGACAGCAGCGAGAAGCAACTCCCCACGATGCATTTGCTGTGCATGCAGTAAGCTTCACAGCACAATGGCGATTGTGAGTGCGGCAAAAGTGGATACAGTTGGGACGTGCGCTTGTTCGTCAAAGACGGTGACATAGCCTGCTAGCATTCATCACGTTTCGGAATAGCACTGTGCATGCTTTTTTTCCGAATGCTCAAATTAACTTCGAGCTGCGCAGCTAGTCGCATTCGGGACTTTGATTCTAGTGATCGCGGGCGCGAGACGTTGTTCCTGCGACATATCCATCACCGCAGTCATTGCTTACTGCTGCCACTATAGAAGCGGCGCCATCAATTTCAGCCATATATATAGACTGTAACGGCCTTCTATACGACGTAGCTAAAAAATCTGCCCATCCACAGTGTCGAACTGCCTAACTTCCATAAGCTATAAATGGGCTTGGTCACGGCATGTAATGCGAAGGCATGATAACCGCTGGCCTCTAAAGGTAACGGAGTGGTTTCCAAGAGAAGGCAAGCGTAGCAGGTTGGCGGCAGAAAGTTAGGTGGGCGGACGAGATTAAGAAGTGTGCGCGGATACGGTGGGCGCCGCTGGCAAAGGACAGGGTTAACTGGAGAGACACATGGGAGAGGCCTTTGCCGTGCAAGTGGGCGTAGTCAGGCTTATAATGACGATGGTAGCCACTCGTTATGTAATACCCCCAAATGAGAGGTATTTATGGTGATAAAGTGATTGGATGTGATTCTGCGGCTTGGAGTTTCATAAGGTGCTTTTTTCGGTGATTGCGATGGTGTGCTGGCGGCAGTGTGGAACCTGTGTTGGAAACATCGGTGTGCAAAGTAGCTGTTGCTTTGGGAGACTTGTTCTTTTTATTACCTGTCGGCTATGCCGGTCTATGGCAGCAATAAAAATATGAGCGAGAAAATGCACGAACTTGACTTCCTCCGCATGTGATAATGAGGTGTGACATGTTATCATTGAAATTATTAGTGTTTTCGCATTAGACAGATGCGTTGGGTATGTATGTCTCTCTTCCATGTATATTTGTCCGAATCTTTCATCTTTTATATTTCTTTTTTCCCTGTAAAAAAAACGAAAAAAACTGAATGTCCTTTGCCTGGTGCCTTTGTAAACTTCTAGGCTTTGAAACCTGTAGTCTTGTATGCAGTATTTATTCTTTTTTTTCTGTAATCTTTTAACGGGATATAGGCAAGCTGTTACTGTTGCCTTTGCCTTTGGGGGATGGAGCGCTGTCAAGCTGTGTTAAAACAGCTTTTTCTCCAACCTCCCTTTTCACTTTTTGTGTGGAATAAATAAATGTTCAAACTCAAATTCAGATCAGTAACTCTATAAGAATCAATGTAGAAACCCAGTCATGGACGTTCCACAACGTACAAATTCCTTGTAAGTGGAAACTCAGATCTTTTTTTTTTTGCATGAGCATTACATTTGATGTAACGCCAGAAAAAAGAGTATGGTAGGAGCTTACGTTTCTCAAAGCAGACAAGCCATTTGTCTTTGAATCCCGATCAAGACTGTATAGACCTTTGCGTAAAGAGGTCGATGTGCGCCGCTATATTGGGCACTCGACTCTGCTTGTAGTACAGGAAACAGTTGAGGATTAAGCTCCCCCACGTTCTCCTCAGAGCTCAGAAAACAGGTTTTTTCTGGGGGTCCTGAAAAGGTCTATATTGACCGATTCAGCATAAAAGGCAATGTAAAGAGATGCTCGTTATGACACAAAGGACGGAAGCCAATAATCGCCGAAACCAAGAAGCATAGGGGATGTCTTTTTTTTTAATTTGTGCTTTTTCATAGTGGGAGAAGAAGCAGAAGAAGAAACAACCACATGCCGCCGGTGGGATCCGAACCCGTGACCTCCACATTTCTCTTCCGGTGCACTGCCAGCTCAGCTACGGCGCCGGCTGTCCAATCTTTTGCTTTCGCTCTTATTTATGTGCATTGCTTTCGCACGAGACAAACGATGTTATTAAGAAACGCCAATACAAGAAAGTGTCTAACTCTACAGGCAGAACTGAGCTTAATAAATAAAGCGCTAGTTAGCCGACATCGGGAAGTTTAATATGGAGAGAATCGAATATGCTCTAAAGAACGGGGCTAGCCTAAATGCGGTGAAGAGGACAGCAGTCAGAGGTAAACATCAGATGTATGCATTAAGAGACAAGGAGGGCAGTGCCATTAGCAATATGTACAAGATAGTTAAAGTAGCCGAAGAGTTCTACCCCGATATATAGAGTAGCCAATGCAGCCAGAACGTTAATGAGAGAGACAGCAATGCGCCATCCCGTCAGTAACGAAAGAGGAAGTAAAGAATGCAGTAACGGAGTGATCCGACCGACGTTATTAATCACTCACCACCACATACATACTTTTTTCTCCAACACAACAACCACCATTTATTCAATGGAGGTGCAAAGGCGGCACATACATCGCAGACCACGGCAAGTCAACAACACACGCCCACCCCGGCTCCCAGATTCCTCCCCGACCATCCTGGGCATTCTCTCTCTCCATCCTTTTCGAGGGGGGAAGACTCGACTTCCCGGAAAGGGCACACAGTCGCCTTCGGTGTCGTCGTTCGTGGAGGTCCGGCGCGTCCGGCGCCCACTTTTCTCAAGGTAAAGGGGTAATGCCCGGTGCGGCTACCACCTCCCGTTTCAACAACAACAAAAAAGCCTTAGCAGCAATGTAAAGGGGCAAAGCAGCTGGTGAGGAATAGGTAACCGCAGATCGGTTGAAGGACGGATGGGAGATTGTGATAGAAAAACTAGCCACCCGGCATACGCAGTGCCTTATCACCTCGAGCGTGCCAGAAGCTTGGAAGAAGCTAACATTATTTTAATTCATAAGAAAGCAGACATCAAGACTTGAAATATTACTGAGCGATCAGCTTACTGTCCCTTGCCTAGAATGTATTTACTAAGGTACTTGTTAATAGATTCATGACAACCTTAGACTTCAATCAACCAAATGATCAGGCGGGCTTTTGTAAAATACACTAGAAACCATACCAGCACTATCAACCAGGTGATAGAAAAATGCGCAGAATATAATCAACCCTTATATATATATAGCCTTGATTGATTACGAGAGAGCTGTTGACTCAGCGGCAACCAGAGAAGTCATGCAGGCATTACGGAATCAGGGTGTTGAATAGTCATATGTGTAAATACTGCAAGATATTTACAACGACAGCACAGCTACAATATTCGTCCATAAAGTCAGAAATAAAATTCCAATAAGGCAGGGTGTCCTGCAGTGAAACACGGTCTCGCCAATGCTATACTCTGCCTATTTACAGGAGGTTTTCCGAGGCCTGAATTGGGAAGATTTGTGGATAACAGGTAATGGAGAATACCTAAGTAATCCGCGATGACGTCAAAGTGTGACGTCAATTGTTGTTTGGAGCTACAACTAACTAGGTGGCTGTCACATAGTTACTATCCCAACTTCTTCCGTGTAGCTACTGTGCAGGCATCATTCTAGTCATGTTCTCCTCCTAACCGATGGTGCTGCCGAATTAGCGCAAGAGGTTCTCGCTTGGTTACCCGGTGGGCAGGTGAGCAGTGGCACAAGGCAGGTGCTATGGCAGGTGTTGCCAACGGTGTTAAGTAGGTTGCTTTGGTTGGGTTGCGACCCAGGCTGCTCTTCCCGAGCAGCGTCTCTTAATTAAATGGCTGCCGCCTGGCATGGTGGGCAAGTTACACACCACTCGACGGGAAGGTGAGCAGTCTGTCACAAAACCACCTTTAGAAAAACGAACAGACAAAAACGCAACGCCCAGATACGGGGAATGACCGCTTTAAGTGCTAGCCCACTAAAATGATGGGTGTAACGTCAAGAGACCGGAAGCGGGTAGAGCGGGTGAGGGAACAAACGCGGGTTAATGACATCCTAGTCGAAATAAAGAGGAAGAAATAGGCTTTGGTAGGGCATGCAATGCGAAGGCAAAATAACCGATGGTGCTTAAGGGTAACAGTGTGGAGAAGAAAGGCAAGCGTAGCAGGGATCGGCAGAAAGTTAGGTGGGCGGATGAGATTAAGAAGTGTGCGGTGGTAAGGTGGTCGCAGCTGGCAGAGAACAGGGTTAATTGGAGAGACATGGGATAGGCCTTTGCCTGCAGTGAGTGTAGTCAGGCTGATCATGTGCCGCGTAGCCGAGCCTTGAGAGTTTTCACTGGTGTCATCGTCGTCCGTAGCGGCGGACGTAGTACGTCCTGCATTACCGCGAGTCAAACGTAAGAATATGGTCGAATGGAGAGGGAAGAAGCTACTGCCTATGGCATCAAGGCTACCAGATTCGATGCCATTGTTAAACTACTCAGTAGGCACGGGAAGGGAAAGAGGTGCTTGTTACGACATACATGAGGGAAGATAACAGTCACCGAAACCAACGAGTATCGGTGCTTTTTTATTAATGGGAGCGGTAATACAAGACTAACTGCGTCCACCGCTACGTACAAGGGTGGCACTGGTGAAGACTCTCAAGGTTAAATTATGTGCAC
>NC_135507.1:114133307-114284098 GCF_052857255.1 Amblyomma americanum
ACGCTCGTCGCGGTATGCTCGCGGCCTACAGAGCGCTGGGCATCTTCCCGGACTCGCTCGAGACGCTCCTGTGGCCGCAAGGCAGTGCGCGCACCCGCGAGCGAACCTTGGTGAGCCTGTGTGTATTTCTCGAACAGGCGGGCTTGACGTCCCGCCTGTTCTGCGCCAGGTAGTACAGTGCTGTGACTGAACGCTTCGTGTGTGCTACCTCGGACGCTCTAACAGCTGGGCGCCCCACACCAGCTGTTGTGTGCAAAGTGCGGCGCGCGTGTGACCAATGACTGCCGAGTTTCTCGTCAACAGCACACGCGCGCCGCGAAGACAACTGACTTTTTGACTGTCTGTGTAAATAATGTATATAGTATATTTATTTTGCATTTATAGTGTTCACTTTTAATGTTTTTATGCAGTGTATATCTATTTTATGTAGTGTACTATTTACCTCCCCCCATGTCTTTCTTCTGTCTCCTCACCTCTTTTATTTCATTTCTCCCACCTGCCTGCTATCCTTCTTTCCGCTGCCCCAGCTCAGGTGCCGCCGCACGTGATGGCAGATGCCGGGGCTAGCAAAATCTTTTACCTTCCTTTAATGGTATTTAAATAAACCACTACCACCACCACCACATCTCTCCTACGCTCCACGCGATGGAGTGACGCAGGAGGTGGACAGGCTAGTTTCTATAGGTGTATTGTCGCCAGTGAAGCATACCGACTGGGCAACACCAGTTGCGGTTGTGATAAAGAAGGACGGCACAGTTAGAATCTGCGGTGATTTTAAAGTCACCTTGAACCCAGCCTGTGCCACTGAGCAATATCCATTACCTAGGATTGAGGGCATGTTTGCCCGCTTAAGCGATGCTGACTGTTTTAGTACGCTGGACCTGCGAGATGCATACAATCAGATACCACTCGACGAAGCTGCCAAGAAGGTCTGCGTGATTAACACGCATAAAGGCATTTTCTATTTTAATAGGCTATCGTTCGGAATAGCATCTGCACCGGATTTTCTAGATAAAGATGGATGAGGTGCTGGAAGGGCTGCCGGGCGTACAAGCTTATATAGACGACGTGCTGGTTTCCGAAAGAAGGAATGATAACGGCGAGGCGGTTAAGAAACGCCCTACAACGCTTCCGAGAGCGAGAAGTGAAACTTAGATCTGACAAGCGCGAATTGCGAACACACACACACACACACACACACACACACACACACACACACACACACACACACACACACACACACACACACACACACACACACACACACACACACACACACACACACACACACACACACACACACACACACACACACACGCACACGCACACGCACACGCACGCACACACACACACACACACACCGATATATATATATATACCGGCGGCATGGTTGTTTTTTCTGCTGCTTTATAAGTAATTTTCTTTAAGCGATTTATTAATCTAAGTATTATTATCCCACTTATAAGCATAAAACATTAGAAAAAAAAAAATTAACGTTCCCCTATGCACCTTGGTTTCGGTGACTGTTGGCTCCCTTCATAAAATTTGTCAAACGGGCCCCTCATTTCCTTTAACTTGTCTGCTAATAGCTTAACGAGGGTCTCGGTTCTGGCAGTCTTGATGCCATAGGTAGCATAAGAGGGCTCTCGCACAGTTTCCGCCCTCGCCGTTAGATGACGTTCTACGTCACGCTCGCGGTATTACAGGACGTGCTACGTCCGCCGCTATGGTCGAGGGTGGCGCTGGTGAACACTCTCAAGGCTCGCTTACACCCAGTAAACATAAATACCCACGAGAGCAGCAGATTGGACAGCCGTCGCCGTAGCTCAGTTGGTAAGAGCACCGGACGCGATATTCGGAGGTCGTGGGTTCGGCTCCCACCGGCGGCATGGTTGTTTTTTCTGCTGCTTTATAAGTAATTTTCTTTAAGCGATTTATTAATCTAAGTATTATTATCCCACTTATAAGCATAAAACATTAGAAAAAAAAAATTAACGTTCCCCTATGCACCTTGGTTTCGGTGACTGTTGGCTCCCTTCATAAAATATATATATATATATATATATATATATATATATATATATATATATATATATATATATATATATATTGTATGTCGGCTTATTGGCACGTCAGAAACGCCGGCGAAGAAGACCTTAGGAAAAGCAATCTACGAGCCAGCTAGGCAAGAGGCTGGGACACAAGCGTTAGCGTTCCGGCATGAGCATCCGACGGGCTTCTTCTTCTTCTTTACCTCAGTAAACGGGAGCACAAGCGTTTCGTCGTCGTAGGCGTCGGTGCTGGACCATCTTCTTCGTTCCAACTGCCCCGGCGGAAAGAGAGCCATCCTGGCGACTCAAGGCGAGGAGACGACGTGGGGGCTGTAATAAGGCTTCAAACGACTGACATGAACGACGTCGCAGCCATGGCGGCGATGGTCCGAAGAAGGTGTCACCGCTTCGATAATGTACTTGACAGGTGACGTACGTTCTAGGAAGCGGTAAGGGCCAAGGTGCTTGGCCGAAAATTTGGACGTAGCCGGAACAGAGAGCCAGACTAGTGACCCAGTGGAGAAATGAACAGCGGGCGTGTCTTGAACGGAATCATGGAGGCGGAGGCCTTGACGTTCGGCGGTGAAGGAGCGAGCCAACTGGCGGCACTTCTTAGCATGACGGGTAATGTCAGAAAGGGAAGTATATTCCGAGGTGTCGGGGTTGTAGGGAAGGATTGTATCCAACATACAAGAATGTTCGCGCCCGAATAAAAGAAAGGGGAAAAGCCGGTGGTTGCTTGAGAGGCGGTGTTATATGCATAGGTGAACGAGCGAATGTACATGGCGATCATGTCCCCAAGAGTCCGGTTGAAGCGTTTGGTGAGGCTGTTGTTTTGAGGGAGGTAAGCAGTAGTCGTGCGGTGGACTGTGTGGCACGCGGCGAGAAGCTCGCGAAGAACTTCAGACAAGAAAACGCGGCCGCAGTCAGTGAGAAGTTCTCGAGAAGCGCGGTGACGCAGGATAAAGTGATGAAGAAGGAAGAAGACTACATCGCGAGCAATAGCCGCAGGTAGGGCAGCGGTCTCAGCATACCGAGTGAGGTGGTCCACCGCGACTATAATCCAGCGATTCCCAGCGGTATGTGAAGGGCAGTGGCCCATATAGGTCTTCGACATTGTTATTGCGCTGCTCGTGGTTTAAACAGAAGAGAACTACACATACAGGCACGGCGCCCTATCTGTATGTGTTGTTTTTGTCTGTGTAAACCATGAGCAGCGCAATAACAATGTCGATGATTACAAACCAACTAGGCCCATTTTAAGCTCTTCTTAGAATCAAATAGGTCGATGCCAACACGATCGAAAGGGCGAGCCGGACACGGTATTGGCTGTAACGGGGCAGTCGAAAGGCTAGGTGTCGACTTACGCTGCTGACAAGCAGTGCAGGAGCGAACGTAGCGATGAACGGTCAGGTAGATTGTATATTTTTAGAGGGGATCTGGCGCCGACATGGCAGCCAGACGCTTACATCTTGTTCTTCTTCAGGTGCTGCAAATCATGGCGATTTTCGATGCTGCCGCGATGTCGACGTGCCTGCCAATGAACGGAGCGGCTTCTACCGAGCAAGTCTGTTGTGCTGACCTGGCTTTTTTGGGTGACGCTTCGCCGTTGGACCTCACAGCGCTACCGGCGCTCGAACGGTTCATCGACTGGCAACCCTGGAACCTTCCGCACAAGCATGACCTACATAAGCAGCTGTTGTACCCAGCCACGCCGGGATCTGGCGCCGACATGGCAGCCAGACGCTTACATCTTGTTCTTCTTCAGGTGCTGCAAATGATGGCGATTTTCGATGCTGCCGCGATGTCGACGTGCCTGCCAATGAACGGAGCCGCTTCTACCGAGCAAGTCTGTTCTGCTGACCTGGCTTTTTTGGGTGACGCTTCGCCGTTGGACCTCACAGCGCTACCGGCGCTCGAACGCTTCATCGACTGGCAACCCTGGAACCTTCTGCACAAGCATGACCTACATAAGCAGCTATTGTACCCAGCCACACCGGGATCTGGCGCCGACATGGCAGCCAGACGCTTACATCTTGTTCTTCTTCAGGTTTGTTACTCTTACCTTTCTGTTAATGGCAAACCGTTTAGGAAGTCGACGCCAGATCCCAACTTTGCTGTGTGCATGTTTTTACGCCTTCTGTACGACGTGTCCGCGAGCTGTTCAGGATACATAGGTTTGTTTCAAAGAAAGCTTTTGCTTGCGGGAGACGTAGAGCAAAACCCTGGGCCTCTGTCCGCTGAGCAGGAAAAGCAGATGTTCGATACTATCATGACAATACCTGTGATACAACAGCAACATACCGAAATATTGGACGAACTACGTTCCATTCGGCTTGAGCAAAAGAATCTCGAAGAAAAACTAACAAAACTCGCAGAAAAAGTCAAGAGCGTTGAAGATAATGTGTCACTGGTGCTCCCGCTAAAGCCTGAAGTAGAAAGATTATCTCAAAGTTCCCAGAAACTTGCTGTCGCGTGCACGGCCCTCGAGTCATCGCACGATGACCTGGAGAACCAATCACGAAGAAACAACTTAATATTTTACGGCATCCATGACAAAGAAACCGAATCGTGGGAACAGTCTGAGACTAAAATTATCTCTTTTTGCGCTGAAAAGTTAAAACTTTCCGTTGACGCCGCTGCCATTGAAAGAGCGCACAGACTAGGAAGATATGCGCCCGACAAGCACAGACCCCTGATCGTTAAATTTTTGTCCTTTAAAGAAAGGAATCGTGTTCTTTCAAATGCTACCAAACTAAAAGATACTGACTGGGCGATAAGCGAGGACTATTCGGCCAAAGTACGGCAACAAAGAAAAAAGCTCATGCAGTTTGCTAAGGCACGCGGCGGAAAGTTGAAACTGCGGTTTAATAAGCTAAACCTGGACAACAAAACCTATATGTACAACATTGAAACAGACGATATCACTTGTGTAAACCAATAGCCATCACCGAGGCTTTTAGCTAGCCCACAAACTGCTATTAAAAATGAACTTGTCTGTATTGTTGTTAATTGCCGCAGTCTAAAAAACAAAACTGACCAATTCCTCTCTCTCTTACAAATGACGAACGCACATGTGGTAATTGGAACCGAGTCATGGCTGGACAGCAACATAAGTGATGGTGAAATATTTCCTCCATCCTATACCACGTATAGGAAGGATCGCAATGTACGCGGTGGTGGTGTGTTCATCCTCGTTCATAGCAGTTTGAGAAGCGTGTCTGCTAACTTAGACAACGATTCCTGTGAAGCTGTCTGGTGCAGGGTACGGCTGGGCGATGGTACTTCTTTGGCAATTGGCTCTTTTTATAGGACGCCCGGTTCAACCTGCGCACAGCCATTTTTTGAACTTAGCAACAAATTATTAGCCTTAGACGCAACACATATTATCCTTGCCGGTGATGTTAATACGCCCAGCGTAGAGTGGTCTTGTTTTAAACCAGTAATTCGCACTGCATCCCTCTTGTATACCGCTTTCCGTGAAGTAATTGGCGCTCACTCATTATTTCAGTTTGTTCAAACCCTTACCAGACTCGGCCTTACCAGTGCTAATGTGCTAGACTTGTTTTTCTGCAATGACCCTAGCCTAGTCTCGTCTGTCATAACGCTGCCAGGCATAAGCGACCATGATGTAGTTTTAGCAAAAGTATCCTGTAATGCTATGAAGACCCACCACACCCAACCACGCAAAGTGTCTTTTTATGAAAAAGGGAATTATGCGTCGCTATCACAGGAACTCGACGCATTTTTTCCTGAGTTTCTTTCACATCAGCCATCCCTGAATATTGATTCCTTCTGGAACTTGTTTAAAACTAAAATTTTGTCACTGACGCAGACTTTCATCCCATCCCGCTTGATTTCAGCCAAGCGTCGTGACGATATGCATTGGATGAATAGACTGTTGCGGGCAATGATCAACCGGCGGAAACGGCTCTTTCGCAGATATTGTGATACGCCCGCACTAACTTTGTACTCCGAGATGAAAAAGCAAACTAAGAACTTATCGAAAGAAATCCGTAAAGCGAAAAGGGCATACTTCAGCACACTAGGCCAACAACTAAATACAAACCCAAAGGCAGTCTGGAAATATGTTAAAAATAAGAGAAACAGCAGGGTCTCTGCGCCTGATATACTAGACGCAACTGATTTTGGAAGGGATTCAAAAGGTAAAGCGAGAAGTTTCAATCTTTATTTCCAATCGGTGTTTTCCGATCCCATTAATACACATACTCACTTTCAATCTTCCAGCACCCTGACCAGAATGAATGACGTAGAAATTTCTGAACGGGGGATCATGCTTTTATTACAGAAAATTAAAGTTACATCAGCACCAGGGCCTGACAACATTTCCAATTACGTTTTGAAAAGTTGTGCAGCTTCAGTTGCCCCGTATCTCGTTGCATTATTTCAGAAATCGTTAGAGAATTCTTCTTTGCCCCTTGACTGGAGAAGTGCCAATGTCGTTCCGATTCATAAGAGTGGTGATAAAACTAAAACATGTAACTATAGACCCATATCGCTGACGAGCGTGTCGTGCAAAACACTGGAACATGTCATTTATACTCAGTTAATTAGCCATCTACAAAACAATAGTTTTTTCTGTTCGACACAACATGGATTTAGGTCCGGCTTCTCATGTGAAACACAGCTCGTGGAATTCACACATGACATTTCTGTTTCCTTAAACTCCGCCGGTCAGGTAGATTGTATATTTTTAGATTTTCGAAAAGCGTTCGATTTAGTTGCTCACAACCTATAGTTACAGAAGCTTTCAGAATTAAATATTCCTACCTCACTCTTATCCTGGATTGAGGCGTATCTTGCGGAAAGGAGACAGTGCGTGGTTATCGACGGTGTCAGCTCGGAAAGTGTGGGTGTAACTTCAGGTGTTCCGCAGGGGTCGGTTTTGGGCCCTCTTCTTTTTCTCATTTTTATAAATGACCTCACTAGTAACATTTCAAGTATAATCAGACTTTATGCTGATGACTGTTGTATCTACCGCAATATTTCTTCTGAAGCAGATGCAATTTCACTACAGCATGACCTCAACTCTGTATTCTCTTGGTGCAACAACTGGAATATGGCGCTAAACATCTCCAAATGTAATCTGGTCCGGTTTACAAAAAAGAAACAATTCCTCCAAACAGACTATTTTCTTGGTAGCACTGAATTATCCGCAGTTTCAGCTTATAAGTACTTGAGAGTCTTTTTTTCTACTGACCTATCATGGAATACACACGTAAATTACATATCTGCTAAAGCCAGCCGCACATTAAACTTTCTCAGACGTAACTTTAAGGACGCTCCCCTTAAGCTGAAGGAGACATTATACATGTCTACTGTACGTCCGATACTTGAGTATGCTTGCGCGGTTTGGGACCCGCATACAAAACTGAATATTGAGGACCTGGAGCGCGTCCAGAAACGGGCTGCTAGGTTTGTGTCCGCCGATTATAATTTCCAAAAAAGTTCTGATTTGCGCGAGAAGTTGGGATGGCCGTTACTTGAAAACAGGCGCAAATATTTAAGACTCTCTTTCTTTTATAATGTGCTTAATAATAAAACTGGAATTCCAAAAGAGAAATACATTAATGAACCCAGCTACATTTCCGCCCGCACTGACCACCCACTTAAGGTGCGCGAGTACAATTGCCGTATAAACGTATTCAAATATAGTTTTTTCCCACGAACAGTGCATGATTGGAACTGTCTCCCTTCGCGGGTCGCTACCGCTCCTCCTACATCGTTTCTGACCGATTTGCAAAGCCACCTGTCAATATAAGTGCAATAATTCTTGTCCGAGTGTATTATGTTTTAAGCAGTGCTGTATTTTAAAATGTATCCTTTTTTGTGTGTGTATGTGTGTGTTTAGGGTATGTTTGCCTTTCTACAATGGTTTTTATTTTGTTTGTTTGTTTGTTTGTTTTTGTTTCCGTGTGCATGGGTTTATTGTATTTTCTGTGTAGACCGCATCATTTGCCTAATTTATTATGTACTAGATGTTTGTTCTTATTTATGATGTTTTCCCCCTACAATAATGCCCCAATAAGGGCGCTGTAGGTACTGTGCATAAATAAATAAATAAATAAATATAAATACATGCCCCGCCAATAGTATCTCTGGCGTAGTCGCTCGTACGTTTTCCGCGAGCCAGTGTGAGCGCTCTGAGGGTCGGCATGGTGGTGTTCTCAAATCTGAGATCGGAGATGTCGGGGAATCACAAGAAGCCACGTTCGGCCGTCTGGACGATAGTTACGGCGGTACAGAAGATTGTCGCGGAGAGCAAAATGGGAAGTTTGGCAACGAGGGGACCGAGGGAAGGAGGCCGTAGAGTGCGCACGAAGCACGTCGAGCAAGGATGAAATCCATGGACCTTGGCGTTGTTGAAGGGGCATGTCCATGTGTCACGGATCTCCACGGAGACCACTCGGACCGAAACAACAAACTAGGCGACAGGTGCACCCACACAGACGCACAGGTGCACCCACACAGACGCACACCCTACGTGACACACGCACTAGTACACAAAACTAACAAACACAAAACCCAAACACTATAAATACACACGACCCGAAAACACTGCTACCAGCGTCTATTCAATTCAATTCAATTCTTTTATTTTTCCAGACATAAAGGATCCTGGAAAAGGTCAAGAGCTAAAAGCTGTCTCGACAGCTTCACTAGGCCCATGACCCCTTCTACAAGGCAGTAGGTTTACAGCAACAGGCAGTGTCCATATTAATACTACTAGCGTTCTACTGTTAGCGGTCGGCGTTCGTGCTCACGCTTGGTTCTGTGCGGCTGCTGCGTTGTATGGGTCCAGTAGCCGGCGTCGAGATGGCGTTCGACGTGCTGCGGCTGGCGTCGCTGGCGGCGTCGCTGGATGCGTCGCACAAGCTCATGGTGCAAGCGCCTCTGGAGGTGATGCCGGTCTTGGGGGCACCACCCAGACGGGTGGCAACAGCGC
Organism: Amblyomma americanum; assembly: GCF_052857255.1. Classification (NCBI taxonomy): domain Eukaryota; kingdom Metazoa; phylum Arthropoda; class Arachnida; order Ixodida; family Ixodidae; genus Amblyomma; species Amblyomma americanum. The sequence continues at coordinate 114,142,326 of NC_135507.1, forward strand.
TGAAGACCCCCCTGGCCGTAGCAGGTGGTAGCGTCCTCAGTTAAAACCCCGGAACGGGCTCAGGAACGGCAGGAAGTTCATGATGCGAAGCCGTAGAACGCGAGCTAACCGAAGCAGTAGCCGGCGTCGCTGTCTTCCCGCCGAACCGTCCCTTACCCGCCGGAGCCTCCGCTTCTCTGTTCCTCCCCCAGTGCCTCGCTCTCCCTCGCCCTTTTATAGCCTTCGCTTTAGTCCACGTAAGCCTCGTCGTCGTCTTCTCCTTCTTCTCTTCTCCACCAATCATCTCTATTCGCCACACCGAATCCTTCTCCACCAAACATCTCTCTCCACCTCACCGAATGCTTCTTCTTCATCTTCTTTAGTCTTCGGTTAATCCACGTCGTCTTCTTCACACCTCTTCCCTTCATATTTTTATTTTAGACTCCCTATTATATGCGACGTGGGCCCCCTCTCTCAAGAGTTTTTCCATGAAAAACTGCTTGCGTCATCCTCACCTTCAAGCCATCCAGCCAACCGAATATCTTCTGTGGTGATTCCGGACCCAGAACACAACACACCGCAGATGTTCTGCACACACCAAAAGCACACCACTAACACAGCACACCAAACTGCATTTTCGGAACATTAACACACCACTGCCGTTGTCCGTACAGAGTCCTTAATAAAACATATTGATGTCCACAACACTCCCTTGTATAATCACATAACACCTACAACACCAACAGCAACAAGGTACATCGTAGAGATACCTAGAGCTCTTTAGTTGGCTCTATCTGTATGCAGGTCTAATTTGTATCATATGACCTCCGCTTCGCATGGCCCACCCGAAAACATCTCCCCCTTGATTTGGAGTAGAGCTGTGATCGTTTGTCTTCATTCAAATTGGACTTCTTTTTGGACTTCTAATGTTTGTTTAGCTACATCAGTATTCCCAGAAAAAATGCAGATTGCTAAAATAACTGTTTTATTTAAAAAAGGAGACCGAAATGACTTGGGTAATTATAGACCCATCTCTGTATTGCCTGTTTTCTCTAAAGCATTGGAGAAAATTCTACACTCTAGACTGAATAAATTTTTAGATAAATACAACTTGCTCACACCATATCAGTTCGGATTCCGGAAAAACAAGTCTACTGAACTAGCACTCTTAGAGCAAAAAGAATATATTCTGACACAGTTTGAACACAAAGAGCTCGTAATAGGAATATTCATAGACTTCTCAAAGGCATTTGACTTGGTTAATCATAAGTTACTTCTAGAGAAGCTATGGCACTACGGAATTCGGGGCCAGGCTGCAGAACTAATAAAATCTTACCTGTCAAAAAGGAAACAAACTGTCAACATAGATAATACATATTCAGAAATAAAAGAAATTTATTCTGGTGTCCCACAGGGAAGCATACTTGGGCCCCTACTTTTCAACATTTACCTTAATGATATTGTGAACATTAACCCAAATGTCAGGTTTATCATATATGCCGATGATACTAGCATTTTTTTCTCCGGAAGCAACATTCATGACCTGATACAAATGTGCAACACAACAATGATCACACTGGAAAGATGGTCACAATCAAACTATATGCGCGTGAATGAAAAAAAGACTAAAGCTGTAATATTTCGACCAAGAAACAAACCGATCACCCCACACGATAGTATTACCTTTAACTCGAGAGAAATAGAAATAGTTGATCACTTCAAATGCCTAGGTGCAGTATTTTCTTCGCACATGTCTTGGGAAGATCACACAAATCATGTTGTCCGGCAGTTAGCCAGGGTAACAGGCACGATTGGCTGCATTAGATACATTCTTCCTAAATCAATTAAACTACTTCTCTATAACACACTGTTCTGTGCCCACATTAACTACTGCCAGCTTGTATGGGGCACTGCAACGTATTCTTCATTACAAAAAATTTATGTTCTGCAAAAAAAGTTTCTTCGCTACGTCTTTAATGCGGACTATGGAGCACCCAGCAAAGCGTTCTTTCGTGAAACGGGCATAATCAAAATCTTTGATTTATATCAAAATCGACTGAGTGTGCGTTTTAAACTTGAAACCAAAAATAACATAAATTATATTCGACGTCTGGCAAATTTGAAAGAAAAAGAAGCGAGTTACCCTTTTAGAGAGCCTGAAACCTGGTTGGTGCCTACACCACGCATAAATACCGGTAAACAGCGCCTGCAATATAGACTTCCTTCTCTTCTAAACACATACAAATCTGCCAATTTCAACTTGTCTACCTGTACTAATCGTGAGCTGCGTTGCTTATACATAGACTGTGTTACAAAATGATTTTTTTTTCTTTAAACTGCACTAAGAGGTGTTTTTGTTTTGTTTAATTTGTATTGTTTGATTCATTGTGCTTTTGTTGTACTGCTGAAAGATACTTATGCAATGATGTTTGGATGAACATGTAAATTGCCCACATGTACAATCTAGTGGTAGATTTTTTTTTTTTGGTGTTAATGTGTTTTTCTCTGAATTGTTTTCTTTTGTTTGTTTTGTTATTTTTTCTCGTTGCCTGTCACTGCTGCCCGGTATAATGGGGGCTGCGGCTCAGTCAAGCTGTCTATGACAGCTTTTTCTGCAGCTCCTCTGTCACTTTTTTGAGGCAGAAATAAAATTGATTGATGGATTGATAGTGCGTCTTCACCTCCTGCATTTTTCTTTCCATTGCGCGTGGGCATCTCCACAACATCACCTGTCTCCTCAGCTACTATGGAAAAAGCTATCCTGGGGGCGTACCGTACGGGACTCCTTTCTTCGTATTTCTTCAACATATTTACATGAAAATCTTTCTTCGTGTCATCTATCAATAACTCATAATCCATGTCCTTTTTCTTCCGCGTCACAAGGTACGGGCCCTTCCATTGCATCAGTAACTTATTATGATCCGTGGATAGCAGCAAAAGAACCATGTAGCCCGGATTCAGATTTCTGTGAATGACTTTCTTGTTATATCTCTTATAGCGTTCGCGCGCCTTTTCCAGGCCTTGATGTGCAAGCCTGCATGTTTCCTTCAACCTGTCCCGAAACTCAAGAACGCAAGTGTATGTTGTCTTGAGATCTGATGCAATCTCTTTATTTAGCCCACAGCTCCTTGAGTATTGCAAGTGGACTTCTAACGGTTCTCCCATATAATTATCGAAAGGCGAGAAACCATGACCCGTTCGGGGTACATTGCGGTAAGCGAACAAAAGAGCTGGGAGATATTTATCGAAATCAGTAGGTCTCTCCTAGCACATTTTCTTGATCACATTTTTGAGGGTGCCGTTTAACCGCTCTACAAGACGATTACATAGAATGGCATGGTGTCGTTAGTAACTGTCTTACTGACAAAAGTCGGCTAACCTCCTTCATTAGTTCTGACGTGAAGTTCGAGCTCCGGTCACTCAAAATTTCCCTGGGGAACCCACAATGCGAGAACATCTCCACAAGGCTCACAACATGGGAAGCACGGAGTCTGCAGCCGAGGAAAGATTATGCATTAATGTCGCAGAGGATGTATAATAGATTAGGGGTAATCAGCATAGATTAACATGGTTCCAGAAATCCAGGTAGTGACCACAAACGTATCAAGTTGAGTATCAGAAGAGAAACCAATGTAGGACTGAAGCGAGATGAACAATCAGAGGGGAATTTTTACTCAGAAAAGCAATTGGAAGCAGCAGCCAAACAAATTGAGAAAGTAATTTTTAAGGATAATGAAACAGAATGGACTTATACAAAATTAACTCGATTACTTGAGCTACAGCTAGCTAAAGTGCGACTCGAGCCAAAAGGGACAAGACGCAAACGCAAGAGTTGGCGGGATGAGGAGGTCAAGAAGGCGATAGAGAAACGTCAGGAAGCGTCCAAAGAACACAGATGTTAAAAGAAGAGGGGGAAACCAGAAGCTGAAGAAGAAAGAAAATGGGATACCTTCATAAAGTGTAGAAAGGATGCACCCTATTTGTTTAATGAGAAAATTAGAAGTAGCGGTGTACAATGTATGTAAAAAGTAAATAAAAAGAGTAGAAAAACAGCTCAGAAATTCTGGAAACATCTTAATGCAATGCGTAATAAGACTAGGCGAGAGCAAGGCTTATTATTACAGGTCAGGGTATTAGACTAGAAGGGGATGAAGCAATGCAACACATAGGAACAATGATGACAGAAAAATTTACAGAAAGGAATGTTGCACATAATTTAGCGAGGGATGGTAGACCGGTTAGAGCAATTGCTTCACTTGAGCAAAGGGAGTGGGAAAGGGCAGAGAAGTTTCCTAGTGGCACGTCAGCAGGACCAGATGGCATTCCGATTATGTTAATAAAGAAGCTAGGACCGAAATCCAAGCAAACATTAACACAGGTAGTGAATGAAATGATAGTGTAGAGCAATGTCCCTGATGAATGGCGATTAAGTAGAATGGACATGATATATAAGGGAAAGGGGGACAAAGATGACGTAAGTAACTACCGTCCCATAACAGTGACATCTATGGTTTAAAAGGTGGTGATGCAGGTTATAAAGGACAGACTGCAGGCTTGGGTGGAGAACGAGGGGTGCTAGGGGAGCTACCAAATGGGTTCCGGAAACAAAGGAGGTTGGAGGAGAATCTGTTTTCATTGTCGCAGTGTATAGAGATTGCTGAAAAGGAACACAGGCCCCTATGGCTAGCATTTCTGGATATTAAGGGAGCCTACGTTAATCAAGAGCATCTGTGGGACATGCTGGGCGCATTGGATGTGGAACGGAGTAATTATTATTTTTATATATATATATATATATATATATATATATATATATATATATATATATATATATATATATATATATATATATATATATATATATGTATGTATATATATATATTAAAGCTGCGAACTGGACGAGTTGGTATTGAATCATATTTGAACAGTCCTTTCTTCGTTGTGTCCCGTTGTTTTATTGCGCTGTTCAAATATGAATATATATATATATATATATATATATATATATATATATATATATATATATATATATATATATATATATATATATATATATATTGTAACGTGCTTTGCGTAGACGACGAAGGAGAGGAGATCAGAAGCGTAGAGGAAAAGGAAGCTGGTCGGTCTGATCGGTTTGAGCTCTGCGCCCCATCGCTAGATCTCTTAAATAAACACCCCAGACTCACTCAGTGCCTGCTGAGTGCGTAACAGGTGTGGTGGACGTTGCTGGGTATCACCATGGATTCCCCTGTTCCTCGACGCAGCCGCAGAGTTGTCGGATTGCCACCACTTCCACTGGATATGCCTCAGGACGGCGGCGCCGAGCAAGCAGCACCCGCGGCGGGCCACTGGCAGCATCACCGCGAACCGCGCACCTTTGCTGGAAGGTCCGATGAAGACGTCGACGAGTGGTTGACTAATTACGAGCGGATGAGTCGCTATAACGGCTGGGATGCCACAGTGAGGCTAGCCAACGTCGTATTCTTTTTGGAAGCGACAGCGCTGATTTGGTTTGATAACCATGAAGACTCTCTTACCACGTGGGAACGTTTTACAGAAGAGATAAAGAAATGTTTTGGTGACGGCTCTGCCAAAAAGAAACGCGCCGAACAGACGTTGCTTCAACGGGCCCAATTACCTGGTGAGACTTGCACCATGTACATTGAAGAAATCGTAAAGTTGTGCAGGCTAGTGAACCCGCGGATGTCTGAAGAAGATAAGGTCGGACATTTACTTAAAGGGATTGCTGAAGATGTATACAACTTCCTTATTAGCAAAGACAGCTTGAAGTCGACGGCCGACGTCATCAAGCATTGCAGAGCGTTCGAGGCTTTGAAGCTTCATCGTATTGTGCCGAAACTTGGGCGCCTGGCGATTGTCACCTCCATCGCCAGCGTTGACGTCGCTGCTCCAGTGTCAATGGCTGACATGATTCGCCAAATTGTGCGCGAGGAACTCCTCCGGTATCAAGACCCTGTGCGCCGGGATGACGCCCAGCAAGATGGTTGCGCATTGCAGGCAGAGCCCGCAACACCATCTACTTCTTGGGTTCCAGCTGGCGTTTCGCAGAACTTCGCCGATCGGAGACCCCGCGAGGTACAGTCTGCCTACCAGTCTGTGGGAAGACGGCGGGCCTACACAGGCGACTTGGCACGACAACAGCCTCGAGATGATTACAACCAACGTTCTGACCACGCTTGGCAAACATCATACGTTGATCGCGGGCGCCCACCACCTTTGTGTTACCGCAGTGGCATGACCGGACATATATACCGATACTGCCGCCGACGAGGCCCGATGCAACCAGACCATCGCCTGTGGCCGAACACTTCCCTCAACCCCGATGCGGACGTTCAGCACCCAGCGCCAACATCCTCTTGGGGTAGCTACCGTGAGGCATTGCTGCGAAACACCTCGCCTGCCTCCGACCGCAGCCTGACACCACCACTTTCACGTCAACGACGCTCACCATCTCCTCGACGCCGCTCGCCTCCTCCGGGAAAATAGACGGCGCGGCCGATGGAGGTGAGGCCGCCGGCGAGTCGATATCATCAATCCCTCTTCCCGTGTTTATGTTAAAGAACAAACTTGAAGTGCTTATCGACGGAATTCGAACTATGGCGTTATTAGATACCGGTGCGACTGTATCTACAATGAGTTTGAACTTCAAGAATAGTTTGGGTCGAAAAGTGATGTTTGGTTGGGATCAGGCTGTGGTGTTTCGGGGTGTTGGGGGTCAAACATTAGTTCCCCTTGGTGTCTGTTCTGCGAACGTTATTATCGGTGCTCAAGTGTTCAGGACTGAATTTGCTGTGCTGTCACGTTCTACACATGACGTTACGTTATACTTGGAATTGACTTTTTGCAGCAGTGCGGTGCCACATTAGACTGTCGTACTGGAGGGATTTCATTGGACGCAACTCTGATGTCGGCTCTTGTGGAAAGCTCCTCTCTTGATTTCGGAGCGTTCTCTTTGTCAGAGGACACAGTTGTACCGGCGATGTCTGCCGGATTTGTGCCGGTTGTTTCATAGAAAATTTTGTGCAATGCCTTCGATGCCGTGGTGGAACCCATTGCACTGACGTGTGCTAAGAAGAGTGTCCTCGTGCCCCGTTGCGTAGTCCGCGTAACTAGTGGCGGCCACACCACGCTGTGGACAGTGAACTATTCGGAAGAGCCCGCCGTGTTACCTCGTGGCATTAAACTTGCCCATTTCGAGGAAGGCTTGTCGGTTTCCGTTGCGGCGCTCAGTGATCACGCTTTTGAAGAACCGGGACACCCCTGTGAAGAGTCCAAAGTTCAGGCCATGATTAATAAGTCCCTTTCCACGACCGAGCATCGCATTTTGGTGGGACTGCTTTCGAAGCATGTCACAGTGTTCGATTTTTCCAGAGACCCTCCAGTACCCATTCCCCATTCTCGCATTCATCATGTGATCGATACTGGATCCGCACCTCCAATACGACAAAGGCCTTACCGCGTATCACCAACCGAACGTGAGATAATAGACCAACAAATTCATGACATGATAAACCGAGGAGTTATCCAGGAATCTTCAAGCCCTTGGGCGGCCCCAGTGATCCTCGTGAGAAAGAAAGATAATACGTGGCGGTTCTGCGTAGACTATGGTCGCCTAAATGCCATCACAAAAATGTGTATCCGCTCCCACGCATAGACGATGCCATCGATTGTCTACACTCTGCTTCATATTTTTCCTCGGTTGATTTAAGGTCAGGGTACTGGCAAATACCAATGCACCCGAACGACAAAGAAAAGACTGCATTTATCACACCTGACGGACTGTATGAATTTAATGTCATGCATTTTGGACTATGCAATGCACCTGCCACATTTGAAAGATTTATGGACACTATTTTGCGTGGTCAGAAGTGGCAGATTTGTTTGTGTTATTTGGATGATGTCGTGATCTTTGGGAAGACATTTAGCGAAAATAACAGCCGCCTCGCTATCGTCCTCGACTGCATTGAAAGAGCGGGCCTGGTCCTTAACTCTAAGAAGTGTCACTTTGGTGAACGTCAAATAATTGTCCTCGGTCACTTGGTTGATAAGAATGGTGTCCGGCCGCATCCCCAGAAAGTTGAGGCTGTCACCAACGTCACAGCGCCGCAATCAGTCAAGGAACTTCGCAGTTTTTTGAGGGCTGTGCTCGTATTTTCGCCGTTTTGTTCCACGGTTTGCCGACGTCGCCTTCCCACTCACGTGCCTCCTTCAAAAAGACGTGCCATTCCAGTGGACCCCTGACTGTGAGTCTGCATTCCGCCATTTGAAATTTCTCCTGACGTCGGGACCCATTCTGCGCCATTTTTGCCCGTCTGCTCCCATCGAAGTTCACACCGACGCCAGTGGTGTCGGACTTGGCGGTGTGCTCATCCAGTGCCACGGCGGAGATCAGCATGTGATAGCTTATGCCAGTAGGTCGTTGAGCAAGTCGGAACGAAACTACACAGTTACCGAACAAGAGTGTCTCGCGGTAGTTTTTGCTGTGCAACGCTTTCGTTCCCACCTGTGCGGCAATGCTTTTACCATCGTCACCGACCATCATTCGCTCTGTTGGCTCGTGAATCTCCGTGACTCATGTGGCCGACTTGCCCACTGGGCTTTGCGGCTACAAGAGTTCAACTTCACCGTCGTGTACAAAAGCGGTCGTCAACACGCCGACGCTGTCTGTCGCGCTTGGGGGGGAAATCCGACTGTGCGGCCTGCCCGTGGCCCCCCCTGCCACCGGATACGGGCCGGTGTAGTTTCGGCTACTAGGCTTTGTTCCGGTGCAACGCCAGCGGTGGGGATGGGTTGTCCGGGGCCCATCCTCTTGGGAGCTGCAGCGACTCCCACAGCTGTGAGGGCCAGCCGAATCGTGAGGTCCGTTGTCTGTGCGGAGGCAGGCCTGGAGGCATACCAGGTTGGACCCACGAAATCCGGTAGAAAGGAATGTCAAAAGTCAAAAACCTCCGCTCACGGGAACGTGCACGGCTACTAATGCTCGGTTTCTGGCTACGAAGAGGTCAGGTCCGCGCGGTAGCGTGCCGACTCACGGTTTCTGGCTACATAGAGGCCAGGTCCGCGCGGGGGTTCCGACAGCCCGAGCTCCTCGGAATCGATGTCCTCGGGGAAGCAGTCTCATTGCGGATCGCTTATGATGGGTGGCATATTGCGGACGCTGAGGCTGACCCGGTCTTGGGGACCACTGGGGACGCCGAGGTAGAGGTTGTGCAGTAGGACCAGTGCGAAAACCGTCGATGTGTGGAGTACCGGTGGAGTAGGCCCGGCTTATCTCACCCTATGCCCGATTCTTGGTTCGTGGCCCGGGCGCCCGGCCTTGAATACTCCCTCCTCAGTAGGTGTGGAGCAAGCAAGGGGAGGAAATAAGTGCATGGTGGTTGGAAGGTAGCACAGGTGGGTCCCCCAGGGTTACCGGGTTATGGTGCCGAGGGCCAAGCGCCGATAGGCTGACGACCTGGGCCTCTGTTGGCCGGACCGCACCACACACACTTCCGGAGTCTGAAAAACCGCGAAACACAGTCGACGGCTAGTAACCGGCCGGTCCGATCCAACCCTTAAAATTGTGGAGAAGCAGGTGGCTGCGGACCCCAAGTTAGGAATTTTTTTTCTTTCTTTCCTGTCTCCGACGGTCGGAGCCAGTGGGTTGTCGTGCATCCCGTGGGGGAGCCGCACCATTGGAAAAGCTCGATGCCCTACCTGTCCTGGCCAGGCGGGCCAGAAATGGAGTCGATGTCAAACGAAGGATCAGAGCAAAATCTCGCTGTCCCCATTCCCACCCCAATTCCCATAACCCTTTCTCAATTCCAATTTCCCATACCCTACATCCCACCCCCTCCGCTACGTCCTAGAGGAGATCAGGGGAGTCTCCCCGGGCCCGTTCCCCCGGCGATGGGTCGCTTGTAGCATTTCCCCCCTTTCTTTTATTTTTCCACCTACGGGTAGCAAAACGATGGATTGCCTTCGGGCCTTTTCATTTATTTTACGATTGCGTCAAGCCTGTTATACGTCAGTGGTGCAGGCAGGAGCTTATTGGTTTACATTCTTTTTATGGCAGCTCCACCATACTATATATATGTCTGTCGCGCTTGCCGCTTCCTACGACTGCTTGCGATGGCGACAACTTCGACGACTACCTCGCTTCTGCCTCACCCACGTTTCCTGATGCTAACCAGTTCAAGACTGAACAGCGCAAGGACACGACGTTAACAGCACTCTTCGACGCCGCCGGCCATTTCCCTGCTGCCCGTTTCTGTATTCTCGCTGGTTTACTTTACAAGAAGAATTTCACGCCCGGCGGTGCACGGTTCCTTCTCGTAGTGCCGGAAAGCCTTCGCATCCCTGTTCTTCAACTGATGCACGACGATGCAATGTCAGGCTACTTGGACCCTTCATGTCCGGACCCTTCACCGCACACAAGAACGTTTCTACTGGCCCAAAATGCGTCAAACGATTCAACAATACGTAGCCAGCTGTGTCCAGTGCCAGCGTTTCAAGATCCCTGCATCGTGTTCGCCAGGCCAGCTGCACCCTGTCACACCTCCGACCACTCCTTTGGGCAAGTGGGCATCGACCTGTTAGGCCCTTTTCCCCGGTCTGCGAATGGCAACCGCTGGGCGATCGTGTGTGTTGATCACCTAACCCGATACTGTGAAACAGCAGCTATACCGTCTGCCACTGCTTCCGATGTGTCTAATTTTCTCCTGCACTTTCTCATTCTCCGTCATGGACCTCCTCGCGTTCACATCAGTGATCGTGGACGCCATTTTACTGCGGATGTTGTCGAAGCACTTCTTCGTCGCTGTGAATGCAATTTTCGTCACTCGACACCGTATCACCCACAAACGAACGGCCTCGTCGAACGCACAAACCGCACGCTCACCACTATGCTAGCCATGTACGTCGATTCTGACCATAAGAACTGGGATGATGTCCTTCCTTTTATTAGGTATGCCTACAACACTGCACGGCATGAAACAACTGGCTACAGCCCCTTTTACCTCCTGTATGCTCGCGTTCCCCGCCGCTGCATCGACACCATCCTTCCTTTCTCTATCTACGATGAGCTTTCCATCGCCACTACACTCTGCCGAGCTGAAGAAGCACGTCGAATTGCCCGCCTCCGCATTTTGGACTCTCAGCAGCGCTGTAAACACCGCTACGACATTCGCCACCAGCCTATCTCCTATGACCCTGGCGAACGAGTGTGGTTGTGGACGCCGCTCCGGAAGCGCGGTTTGTGTCAGAAGCTCCTGTCCCACTACACTGGCCCTTTTGTTGTGCTTGAGCGCATCAGTGATTTGAACTACGTCGTCTCACGCCTTACTGACAGCGGCCGTTGCTCACGAAAGACCCATGTGCATATTGCTCGGCTCAAACGCTTCAGCCCTCGGGACACTGCTTAGCTCGCCGTGGGAGGCTTAGTCTGCGGAGGGGGAAGTGTAACGGGCTTTGCGTAGACGACGAAGGAGAGGAGATCAGACTCACTCAGTGCCTGCTGAGTACATAACAATATATATATATATATATATATATATATATATATATATATATATATATATTGACATCGCCCATTCATCGTCGTCGTTCTACTAGAACCACGAGAGCGCGGAATGCGCGCGCGAGCTGGCCTTAGGAAAAGAAGCCGAAGTGTCTGGCTGCGAATGCTCCGCTTTTGGGACTGCTACTGACATCCGCTGCAGTCACCTACTTTGACGTATCCAACCGAGCTGTACCACCCGTGACATCTGGTGGAGGTGCTGGGTTCTTGATGCCCATTAGACCACCCACAAGGCCCTTCTAACGAATAGGAATGGACATTCTGGGTCCGTTCCCACGTTCGAACTCTGGCAACAAATGGATAATTGTCGCGACGGACTACCTTACCCGTTATGCAGAAACGTCAGCTCTACCCAGCGGCACCGCTTTAGAAGTCGTTAAGTTCTTCGTGCATCAGATCGCACTCCGCCATGGGGCACCTGAAGTGCTGATCACTGACAGAGGCCCTGCGTTCATGGCTGAGCTGCTGCAGGAGATCTTGGTTTACAGTCATACCGACCACCGCCGAACAACGTCGTACCACCCTCAAACGAACGGGTTGACTGAAAGACTGAACCGAACCCTTTCTGACATTATTTCCATGTACGTCGATATTGAACACAAAACGTGGGACGAAGTGCTTCCTTATGTCACCTTCGCCTACAATACGGCCATGCAAGAAACAACGCAGATGTCCCCATTCCAACTCGTCTACGGCCGTGCAGTGACGACGATGCTCGACGCAATGTTACCACATCTGGACGACTCTAGCCTTCACCTACACGTTCCTGGAACGCGCCGAAGCTGCTCGCCAACTGGCCAAAGTTCGAATTCAGGACCAACAACTTCGAGATGCAGATCGCTACAATCAGCGCCGTCACGACGTCCATTATGTGCCTGGCGACCGTGTGTGGGTGTGGTTCCCCATTCGGCGACTAGGACTGAGCGAAAAACTCCTCCATCGCTACTTCGGACCATACCGCGTGGTCAGGTCATTGGGCGACCTCAACTACGAGGTCATTCCCGATGGATTTCAGAAGTCCCGACGGTCCCCGTGCCCTGAAGTGGTTCACGTGGTCCGCCTGAAGCCTTATCACGATCGGTAGCCTCGCCCACTAACCCCGTTCAGTCCTTCCGACCTCTCCACTCACTCCCAGCATCGGGACGATGCTTCTTTTTGCCGGGGAGTAATGACACCGCCCATTCATCGTCGTCGTTCTACTAGAACCACGATAGCGCGGAATGCGCGCGCGAGCTGGCCTTAGGAAAAGAAGCCGAAGTGTCTGGCTGCGAATGCTCCGCTTTTGGGACTGCTACTGACGTCCGCTGCAGTCACCTACTTTGACGTATTCAACCGAGCTGTACCACCCGTGACAATATATATATTTAAAGGTACCAGAGTGCTCATAAAATGGGAAAAAATGTATCAGAGCCTTTAGACATACAGCGGTGGATTAGGCAAGGATGTCTTCTGTCTCCTTTTTTGTTCATGTTGTATCTGCAAGTGTTGGAGACCAATCTATAGAGAGGAGCAGACTAGGTTTAAACCTTTTTTTTTCAAGCAAGAGGAATGGATTAAATAGTCATTACCGGGACTAATCTACGCGGATGCTATAGTGCTAATGGCTGACAACAAGGAAGATTTGCAGTAGTTGATTGACATTTGTGGTACGGATGGAGTTAGATTAGGTTTCAAGTTAAGAAAGGAAAAATCTGCAGTCGTGATATTTAATCACGAGGACGGCGAGCATAAAATACAGTAGTTCACGCTAGAAGTAGTGGACGAGCACAAGTATCTTGGGGCGTAGATAAATAACGGTGGTGAGTATCTGACAGAGAATGAAAAATATGTAATCAATAAACCTAGTAGAAATGCAGCTGTCATGAAAAATAGGACACTGTGGAATTACAATAGGTATGAAGTGGTACGAGTGATCTTGAAAGAGATAATGGTTCCTAGCCTGACCTTCGGTAAGGCGGTCCTGTGCATGAGACCAGATGTTCAAGCAAGGTTAGAAATCAAACGACGCGGCGTAGGCAGGCTAGCTTCGGGGGCACATGGCACTACACTAAATCAGGGGGTACAGGGTGATATGGAATGGGCGTCGTTCGAGAGCTGAGAAGCTAGCAGTAAAATAGCATTTAAGGAGAGATTCAGAAAAACGGGAGAAAGGCAGTGGGCTAGAAAAGTTTTCAGATACCTGCACATACGGAATGTTGACACGAAATGAAGAAAGTGAAATAGAAAACTGGCAAGCAAATATCTGGACAGCAGAAGGGGGGCAAATCAGCAATTATCGGTTAACAAAAAGATTAAAGAAACAGAGAGAGCTCTGTGGAAAACAGGGATGATGACGGAATCGGCACTGGGAACATACGGGATCATTAAGCAGGAAATTGCCTAAGAAAATATCTATGATAATTGTAGGGGAAGCCCTTTGTTGTTTGAGGCCAGGATGAGAGTTTTGCGGATTAAGACATATAGTGTCAGCTACCACGAGATAGACAACTTTTGCGTTGCGTGCGGAGAGGAGGAGGAAACGGCTGAACACTTGATACTTTTCCGTAAAGGGCTTCACACTACAGTGGGAAGCAGCGGGGCTGATTTATCCAAGGCATTGTGGTTTAAGGACAGTGAAGGGAAAATAGATTTTAAGCGGGTAGAAGTAGGCAAGCGAAGGTTATCTGATTGGTGGCTAAAATCAAGACAGGAGTAAAATTTCACAAGTCATGGCTAGGTGGCTTGAACCATTACCCGATTTAAAGGGCTCAGCCTCAGCCATCCATCCACCCATCCACCCACCCGTCCGTCCGTCCGTCCGTCCGTCCGTCCGTCCGTCCGTCCGTCCGTCCGTCCGTCCGTCCGTCCGTCCGTCCGTCCGTCCGTCCATCCATCCATCCATCCATCCATCCATCCATCCATCCATCCATCCATCCATCCATCCATCCATCCATCCATCCATCCATCCATCCATCCATCCATCCATCCACCCACAGACGTACTGGTTATGGTTGTGAGGACAAACTGTATGGTGCACTTAAGTAAGCTGCCTTCGAATATAGTGGATCACCTTGCTATTTCTCCGGTGCGTGGAGGATGCGAACGTTCCTTAGCCAGAAATTCGGACGGGATTTTGTAAATTGAGCTCAAAAATCACAAGACTTGGAAATCTGTGTTTATAGACGTATTCGCCAATGTCCGAAATGCGGAAATTGAGTCTACGGGCATTCCGCTATAAAATGGATGCTTCTCTGACTTGGCTTTCAAATGGTAATGCTGGGAGAGCCATTGTGCCTGCTATTGGACAGCTGCAAGGACTGGATTTAGCGCGTCCAGTACCCCCCCCCCCCCCCTACTGAAAAATGTATATAGGTTTGAATGGGTCAGCAAATAGGATTATTGCACATTTGGTTTGGCTTTATAGGATGGACGTCCCAAAGCGGCTCAGTCTATGAGGGACGCCGTAGTGGTGGGCTCCGGATAATTTCGACCACCTGGGGTTCTTAACGAGCACTAACAACGCACAGTATACGGATCTTTCATATTTTTCCTCCATCGAAGTGCTACCGTAGCGAGCGGGTTCGAACCCACGACTTGCATGCACTGTGTGTTTTAAGTGCACGGTAATTAACCACGGGTAATCGAAGTTATACGGAGCCCTCCACTAAGGAGTCTCTCAAAGGCTGAATCGTTTTGGAAGCTTCATCCTATAATGTTAAACGAAATGTGTCATAATCCTATTTGTCTACCTATTCAAACCTGTACACATTTTTCAAAATGCATTCCGTGCTGCTGGCGAGTGAAAGCTAGACAGCATCACACAAATGGCGTTTATAACAGACCTCAAGATGGCGAACACCTGCACTTCCTCACCTAGGGCTGGATCTCTACCTTGGGCTCCTTCAGCAGTAGGCGTGGGACAGTGGGCGCGTGGTGCCTGCTCAGACACCAATGTCGAGCGTGGCTGCGGCAATGGTGGCCATGTCGTTCCGGCTTCACCAGTCGCCGGGCTTACATTACTCGGTGGTGGGAAAA
Organism: Amblyomma americanum; assembly: GCF_052857255.1. Taxonomy (NCBI): domain Eukaryota; kingdom Metazoa; phylum Arthropoda; class Arachnida; order Ixodida; family Ixodidae; genus Amblyomma; species Amblyomma americanum. The sequence goes on from NC_135507.1 coordinate 114,157,900, forward strand.
GACAAGTAGCAGGAGTGTTGGGGACTTCCCTGCCGCTGTCATCCTTTTGTCTAGTAGATCGTCGGCGACGAGAACGACGCCGACGCACTGTAGCTGTAGCCTCTCTGTGCGTTGAATGGTCTCGCACCATTTGCTTCAACACCGCCCGTTCTTTCTTCAGGCGGAGACAGACTTTCGAAGAAGCGTCATGAGGGCCAGGGCAGTTGGCGCACTTCAAGACAGTAGCGCGGCAACTGTCACCGCTATGTGGTTCAGAGCAGCGTTGGCACGCTATGGTGTTATTACAAACACCACTTACATGCCCAATTTTCATGCTCTTCCTACATTGAAGCGGCTTCGGGACGAATGGGCGAACTTGATGTTGAAAGTGGCCAACCTTCACGTGCGATGGAATACAATCGCCCTTTAAAGTGAGCTTGACGCACCTTTGCTTGTCGAGGCGCTGAACCTTGTTGATTAATTTCGATCCTGTTCGTCGCTGGTTTAATGAGTATCGGCAGGTCGGAGTCAGAGATGTTTGCATCGATGTCGTAAATGACACCAGTGGTTGTGCCATTGTTTTCAAGAACAAGAGAGCGGACGGGCATGTCTCCGATCTTCTTGATGGTGGCTAGACTTTCCAGGGCGCTCCGCTCGGTTACATCGATGGCAAGGAGTTTCCTTCGGCTGTTGATCCATGACGTCCTTGATCACCCCCAGTACGCGAGCCTCGAGGAACACCGACGTAGCTTGTCTGTCCAGCAGGTTGAAGTTGTCGGTGGGCATTTCAGGCGCAAACAGGACTGTATCTGCCAATGCACCACGCGTTATGATGACGGTAGATGTACTTGATGAGGACGAGTCCTCACTCTTACGCAGTCTTCTCTTGGCTTTCTTGCTCATCACTGGCACGAACCCGTCGTCCGCCGAAGAGTCCTCGCTTGTTAGCTGAGTACAGCACGGTGGCCTGGCTGCTTGCCTCGCTCGATTGGTAGAAGCGTTTCCTCTGGGCGGCTGTCGCCGACCCACCAGGTTCCAGAGGAGGCCTGACGTCCTCCACTTCCATCGCCGTCAGGAAGAGGGAGTGACGCCTCCCTGATTGTGAGAAAAAACGATAAAACTTCAGAGGCAAAGAGATAGCTTTCTGGTCTGGAGCAGAAAAGAATGAGAAATAGTCCAAGCTTTTGCCCTGAAGATTGCGCCAGATGACTAATGTCTCAGTGCGCCTTTGGCCGTTTTAGAAGTAATTGAATTTAACTGTCTGAATAACCATAATATTAAGCTTTTGTAACGAGCACGTATTCGCTGACTTAGGTTTTATTAGTTTTTGGTCCGTGTTTCCTGCGCTGTTAGGAATCATGTTAGGTCATGTTATTGAGGATACTACAATGTGTAATAATCTTTGTCTTTTAAACACCGGGAAACCAACATTGTTCGCCTAGCTCGAGAAAAGTGTGCTGCATAGATTCATCTTTTAGTTCACCGTATATATTTACAGATTTCAAATGGGATGTCATAAACAACCCACATGGAAGTGATCATCTGCCCGTAATAATCAGCCTAACATCTTCACCCGAAGTAATCCCAACTAAACTACGGCGTCGGAAGCTGAGCATAGCCGACTGGGCACTGTTCTGAGAAAAGGCCAGCCTAAATATAATAATTTTGGACAACCTCAGTGTAGACGAACGTAACGAACTTGTCACAAACTGTACTATTACCGCTGCGCGCCAAGCTATTCCTCAGTCCTCTGTAGTGGTACAAAGATATCACATGCATTGGTACACAAAAATGTCAAGAAGCAAAAAAAAACAATACAGATACTGGAGAATGTTTTCTAGATATCTAATGGCAGAGTATTTTGTAAATTTTAAAAAGGCCAGAGCGGAAGCTAGATATATTCGCCGTAGTGCCGAAAAATCTTCGTGCAAAAATTACTTGTCGATAAACAGCTGAAACACATCAAAACAAATGTAGGAAAAGTTAGAAAGTTAAATGGCTGCTACTCTCCACTCACAGTTCTACTTTTGACAGCTCCCTGCACAAAGACAAATATAGAAGAACAGGCAGACAATTTGGGTGAATATTTTTCTGCAGTTTCCAGTTCATCACACTATACAGACTCATTTGTAAAACACAGCATAGAAGCAAAGACTTCCGCTCCGACAAGTGGCAGCACTAATGAACTTTATTATAACTTAATTACACTTCAAGAAATCCATACTGTGCTTTCCGCTCGTTAACTCACCACCTGGCACAGATTAAATACATTATCAAATCCATCCCTCCGAACCTGCCGTAGAGGCACTATTAAGATCCTTTAACAAAGTTTGGGTATCAGAGAAAATTCCGGAATCCTGAAAAAAAGCTATTATTGTACGTTTCTTAAACCCGAAAAGCCACCAACCTCTCCTAGCAATTATAGACCCATAGCCCTTACCAGTTGCCTTGCCAAATCCCTTGAAAGTATACTGAATCTGTTCTTCAATCGGGTGAACTTCTTGGCAGATCCTTTGAAAGTGTCCTGAATATAATATTAACTTTCGTTCTTCAATCCGACGAACTTCTTGACAGCCATCATTGCAGTTTTTAAAAGGGATACCCCACTACATATCACCTAGTCCGCTTCGAAAATACAGTCAGAGAAGCTTTTGCACAAAAACAACACTGTCTTGCTGTATTTTTCTATTTAGAGAAGGCGTACGGCATAACCTTGAAGTTCGGGATTATTCAGGACTTAGCTGAGCTTGGCACCTGCGGCATAATGTTGAATTGCCTAAAACACTTCTTGTTTAACCGTTCGTTCCATGTCCACCTATAGGCTCAACCCTTTCGAGGAATTTTATTCAGGAGACTGGAGTACCTCAAGGTAGTATTTAAAGCAGAACACGGTTTGTTGTAAAAATGAATTCTACGGGCAAAATAATTCCATAATAATATATCCGGTCTATGTCGACGATATTCATATAGCTTGCACATTCTACAACATTGGCACATCATGCACATCATACACATCATGCACATCATACAACATTGGCACATTCTACAACATTGGCAACATGGGCAGACAGAAATTTTTTCCGTTTTTCCCCGCAGAAATCACTGGCCTTACTTTTTTCACTGAAACGGGGCTTACAAACATATCTTACATTGTACCTAAACGAAACTGCGCTGCCTTTGAAAATTGAACACTTATTCCTAGGCATAACTTTCGGCAAAAACTTACTTTCCTGCCTCACATAAATACGCTTTACAAAGAAAGCACCGCAGTCTTTGACCATGCTGAAGGTCCTTTCACGCAAACACTGGGGTTCCGATCGAGTATGCTTTCCGCAGATGTATCGCTGTGTAGTAGACCATGGTTGCATAGTGTACGTTTCAGCAACGCCATCGCACTTGAAGCCACTCGATCCAGTCCAAAATTTAGGTATACGTCTTTCAACTTGTGCGTACAGGACGTCGCCCATACACAGTCTTTATATTAAAACTAACGAACCATCACTTAAAGACAGAAGAAGCATGCTGGCATAGTTCAATACAGCAAATTGCTGGGGCTGGTTGGTTCATAATGCGCAATGGTGGAACCAGCGAAATGGACGCAGGACAAGAACAAGGAGGCACACACACAACACCGCTGCATTTACAACTGAGTTATTGCGAGGAATTGAGCCCCATTTATATCTACTTTCTGCGCAAGCGCACAAGGGTGAGGTAAACTTTACGATAAGAATTGAAACTCCTTTTCAGTGATTACTATTAAAATGTAGCTTACGCATATCTGTTTATTTTTCCTGATTAAAAACGCTTCCAGCAGCAAGCGCTAACGTCTTGATTTCCCCCGACCGATAACGCTGACCAGGTGAAACCGAGGGGAACAGTGGCAGTCCCTGACATGCAAGGATAAATTGTTTCCCGTGCTCAAGCCCAGAGTTGTTGTGAGCTGCCTTAAACGTTCATTTAGGCAGCTTCACTTTTCCCAATATAGTGGGGGTGGTTTACTTCATCCCATTGTCCTGCAGCAAAATATATAATGGGCAAACCCAGCTTCTCGCCTGCTTACCACCAGCTACACCTTGGATGGTAAGCAGACAGGTGAGCAGTGGCACAAGGCAGGTGCTTTGGCAGGTGCTGTCATCGGCGGTACTTGGGTTGCTTGGGTTGAGTTGCGACCCAGGTTGCCCTTCTCGAGCAGCCTCTGACCATTAAATGGGCTGCCACCTGACACGGTGGGCAGGTTACCCACCACCGGGAGGGCAGGTGAGCAGCCATCCACAAAAGTGGCTTCAAGCAGACACATATTTATTTATTTACAGAATACCTGCGTCACCTCGAAGGGATTATCGCAGGGGAGACAGTTTGAAAACAACGTGTTCTTTTCACAGAAAAAAGCAAAAGCAACAAGAACATTAAGCGAAGTTAACATCGAAATAAAAAAAACAATCAGTGAACGTTATTAAAAACAGAAAGCTTGAACAATAGTAAGACAGGAGTAGATTCTCAGGATTACAGACGACAATAAAAAACGCGATTAACAAACACTGAAACACACTCTTCCGGCAATACGTTCAAGTCTTTCACAGTTTGTGGAAAGAATGATTTAGAAAAACTGTTTGTATTAGATTTGTGTTCGCGCACCTTTTTGGAGTGGTCGTGCCGAGTCGAGACGTAAGTTGGCTCCAAAAGGTAGTTACGGCTGTCAATTCCTGTTTGATTATAGAATATGTGGTGGAATAAATTAAGTCGCAAATTTCTTCTCCTGATGTTTAACGGTTCCCAGCCCAGCAAAAAATTTATCTCAGTGATACTTTGGAAGGGGTTATAATTATTGAATACGAAGCGTGCAGCATGATTTTGGAGTTTTTCTACTACTTCAATCAAACATACCTGATATGGGTCCCAAATAAGCTCCGCCGCCGCGGTGGCGCAGTGGTTATGGCGCTCGGCTGCTGACCCGAAAGACGCGGTTTCGACTACGACCGCAGAGGTCGAATTTCGATGAAGGCGATATTCAAGAGGCCCATGTAATGTGCGATGTCAGTGCACGTTAAAGAACCCAGGCGGTCGAAATTTCCTGAGATCTTCACTGCGGCGTCCCTCATTGCCTGAGTCGCTTTCGGACGTTGAACCCGCACAAATCAAACCAAACCTACTCACAACTCCAACACGGTCAGAACTGAAGCAAATTGTACGAATCATATTTGTTAAACACCTTCTGGTGAAAAAGCATAGCTTTTGTGTTGTTCACATTTACATTTAGTGCATTACAATGACTCCAGCAGGCAAGCAGTAATGGTGTATTATTCACCTTAATGATCATTTTGCCAGGGTCATCTCCACAAACTTAGCGCTGCACTGTCAGGAGCGCTATAATAAAATAAGGACTCTTTGCTGTGTCAACAATGTCATTAATATACAAATTGAATAAGCAGGGTCCTCAGACAATCTTTTGCGGTACTCTGCATGTGGTAGAAAGAATGGTTGAAGAAAATTCATTAACTTTTGCATACTGGGACGATGTGACAAATAAGAACGTATGAGTGCTAGAGCAGTTTCTTGAACTACATACTGCGAGATTTCAGCTAGAAGAACGTTGTGATTTATAGAATCAAATGCTGGGGTGAAGTCAACAAAAACAGCCACTACTAAAGCGCGGTCTTCGAAATTATGCAGAATAAATTCCTTTTTGGGTAGAAGGGCAGTTTCTGTTGAGACGTTCCTCCTAAAGCTGTCAGTGAACCTGCAATAATACTGTCTCTCTCTGAAAAGGCAGACAGGCGCGTACGAATCAAATTTTTAAGGCCCTTGGAAAATAAAGGCAACAGAGAAATCGGTCTGTAAATTGCTATATATGTGTCCTGTCATCATTTTTAAATACCTGAATTACTTTCGCTATTTGCATCTAGGAAGGTAAAATACCAGACGATAGACAGAGATTGAATATATCGACTATGAGTGGAACTAGGGCAACTATGTCACACGTCACACTTTATTGCCTTAAAGACCCCTAGTTTCAGGGTATTACGTAAGGAGTGGGTATAGGTACAAACTAACTTGAGTAGAAATATATTATCTGTTCAATATGGCAGTTATACAGTTTACATGTACAAATTACGTGTACGCTTTACCTATACAAGTAAAACTAAATCCGACGGTCAAGTAATTTATATACAGGGTGTTCCACCTATGACTCAATAATATTTAAAAATCGGCGTTTTGAGTTAGAAGAGTCTTTTTTCTGCATAGCATTGCCAGCGGCGGTGTATTAAATCAAAATACGGCAAAGACGTGCTAACTTTCAGGCTAATATTGAATAGTTAACTTTATAACGTTACTCTTAACCTCCTTAATTATTGAGAGGTGGGCCCAATATACATATCAGTTTTTAGAATTTCGAAAACGCGGCAACCTTCGACGCTGTGGCCCAACAGATTTTGGCTACATTGTGCCAAAATGAACACCCTTTCGAGAAGTTTGCAGGCAAAGCATCCTCTCCAGTGCATGTAACTCGTCGAAATAGCCGAACTTATTGGACCCTACCACCGAGGGTAACCGCGTTTTAGAAATTGTAAAAACTGATTACGGATATTACCTACGGTTGGCTAAACGCTTATCAATAATTATGGAGCCTAACAGTGATAGTTCAAATTTAACTATTCGATATTAGTTAACTAGCGCGCTAGTCAGCACGTCTTGGCTGTACTATGACTGAGGCCCTACACCTCTTACAATGCTATGCTACAAAAAGCGTTCCTCTAGGGCAAAAAAAAATATACTTAAAAATGTGCAAAGCATGGGGTGAAACATGTATACAAACCTTCGTAAGAAAATATAAGCATACAATGAAAACAAAAAGTAAATGGAACTGCTTTGGCACCAGTGCGTAGTGCCGGCGTAATTTATAGTTAGATTTTCAGTCGAAATCTAGAAGAAATGGGAATGGGCAGGGCATCTAATAAGAAAGCAAAATAGCGGATGATCGCTAAGGATAACGGTATAGATTCTATGATAGGATTACAAGTCATGTCGGCGGATGAGATTAAAAAGTTTGTGTGGGGGATAAGTTACCTGGCCGCAGTTTACACCGGGTGAGCTGATTGGAAGGATATAGAACAGGCCTTCGTTCTGCAGTGTTTGCAGTTAGTCGTAGGATAACGACACCCTTTCGACTCCAGAATAAACGTGTGCCTAAAGTATGGTGTCCGCATGTTGCATAAGAACCCATTGCATAAGAACCCATTACATTTTAGGAGTATTTGTGCCCGGTTGGTCCTAACGCTTGCTTTGTAAAAATATTGCTGCATTCAGTGCTTTACAAGCACCCTTTTGTCAACAAACCACTGAAGATCGAAATGGGGTCACCCACACCACCCGCCTTATGCAAGACCACTGCATAGCGCAGTCGCTGCAGTGGCTCAGTAGTTATGGTGCTCGGCTGCTGACCCGAAATACGCGAGTTCGGTCCCGGCCGAACCCGCGTCCCTCATAGCCTGAGTCGCATTGGGACATTAAACCCTCATAAGCTAAATAAACCAAACTTGGCCACTAGGTGGCAGTTCGATGGAAGAACGGCAGATTGGTCGAGTTGGAAATGCTCCATAATATTAAAGCAGCGCTAAGCAACAAGGACGAAGAAAGAAGGTAACACACACACAGGCGCTGATCTTGCAACTAAACTTTATTTGAAGTAAGCAGGTCAATTTATACGTACACAAGAACTACGCACATGCGCATGGTCAAACACAGATGTACTCATTTAAAAATGCAAATAAAAACACACCGCATCAAAGGCTCGTGCAGTTATCGCCGATATGCTATCCCCTGTGCAACAGGCTCATTTCCTTGGAGGTTAGGGATACTGAAGGTGTGCTGTCTCAACAGCTTGTCTTTCTTATGATATGGAAGGCCTCTGCTATCTCTCTTGTGCACCGATCATTGTGCACAAACAGCACTTCCGTGTCGACAAAATACGGTATGCATTTACACGTGAAGCAATGCTTGGCTATGTTAGTCTCTTTTTTTCCCAAGGAATTGGCGTGCTCCATGAGGCGTACATTAATACATCGGCCGGACTGACCTATGTACGTAGAACCACATGACAATGGGATCTGGTAGACAATGCCAGTCCTGCACTGGACATATTGATTGACATGGTTGATGATACACGCTTTCCTCTTTCTATGTCCTTCGATTTTTCTTTGTACTGCGGCCCCTCTTTACTTAGTTTATTAGGGGCTGAAGAAAGAACATTAACTCCGTACTTAGCCCCCACTCTTTTAATCCAGTGCGAGAGTTTGTGAACATATGGCATGACGGTCACCCTCTTCCTTTCATTTTGACAAGACTGCAGATCAGAGGTGCACTCTGAGGACTTCACCGCTTTTAATACTTTATCAGCACTTGACACAGTAACCGAGTCCGGGTATCCTGCTTCCCTGCGCTTGCGCACTTGGGGTAGGAAACTGCTGCTCATTTGATTTGTTTACTGCCATGCTTAAACAACTAGTAACAATTCCAGCTTTTACCAGTTTTGAACGGAACGACTTATAGTTCAGAAGGGGCTTCTCGCTTCGGTGGGAATATTGCCAACACACGTGGTCTGGTTCAAAAGTGGGTGCTAAGTACGGAGTTAATGTTTTTTTCTCAGGCCCCAATAAACTAAGTAAAGTATGAAAAAATCTTGTAGGCATAAGACCACGCACAGTTTTTCATGCCAGGTTGAAAGGCGTGTTGCTACAGGATACCCGCTTCACAAGTTAACTTCGGTGGCGGAGGGAATGCTGAAGAAGTTGAAACTTGGCGCTACTGCCAACCAAGTCAGCCGAGGAAAAAACGTATCCGTAATTCCTGACATTCATGTTTTATCGCACAATTTGAAAAGAATAGGAAAACGAGCTGGAGTAGATGTTGTGTTTTCAGCCCCTGTAAAATTGAGGACCTTATGTGCGCGTGTAAATCGGCCAAACAAAAGACGTCGGGATGTTCCTGTGTGCACGAAGAAGCATGAGAAGAAATATGTTCAGTGCCAAGCCAACTTGGCATATTCAATTCCACTGTCTTGTGGTCGGTCGTACGTTGGCCAAACTGGTCGGTGTTTAAATGAAAGAGTTAAGGAGCACAAAAATAATGTGAAGAATGCCGTCCGCAATATCGGGATTCACTGTCGTGATTTCTCATGCCGCCCAATGTTCAAGAGCAGTAAAATTGGAGCAAAAAGCAAAGACCAGCTCACCAGGGAGATAATGGAATCATCAAAAATCATGAGGATAGGTACGCAATGCTTAAGCACCCCTTCCGTTGCTATCTCGGAAAAAGAACACGGATACCTAATGTCATAGATTACGTGCTTCGGCAAAGCTTTCGCACAATCACAATGATTAAGCTGTGGAAAGATATTTTTTCTTGTTTTGCTCTGTTTTTCCGTTATTCTGCGATACCAGCGTGTATTTAACCACTGCATGGTGCTCTGAATAAGACTATTCCGTTGTTAGTTCAGCGCTGTGTTTTGTCCCTTTCTGTTTGGCTTCGAGCCGTTGCGCTGGTTTACAAGAACCAAGATCCTGTGTTGCACCTTAGGAAAGGATCACGATGTCGAACTGTGCATTCGTGCACTTTTTCGCCTCTACCGTTCACTCCCCTGCAGAGTCTAGAGAGGCGGTGGGGAGCTGAAAAAGCTTCTACTCCTTCTTTTCTGCCCATCCTTTCAAGCTTGTGATAAACCTGTTGTACGTAAGGAATGACGGCGAGTTTCTTATTGCGTTCCCTTGCATGGGACAGGGGGGGGGGATTGTACACTGCATTTTGTTTAACATTTTTTCAGCCACCGAGACAAGAGGCAACGGCGGGTATCTGGATTACGCAATCTCTGCACCTGGTTTTAAAACCTGGTTTCCTGACAGTGCTCACAGGATTTGGTGAGCGCGTTGTCAAATGCAGACTGGACCATGTTTCGCTTGACGAATTTCGAATGGAAGGAGTCGTATGGCGGAACAGTCATATTGCTCCTGGCTGGAAAATTCAGCAGACATGTTGCGGCGAGAAAAGAAGCTGTAACTCGAGAAAGCGGACGGAGCCATTTTCTGGTACCTTGTGCGTGAAAACCAAGCAAGACGCAGTTTCACAAAAAGGCCTACATCTTGCGAACTTCAGGCAGAAAGGCATCATTTTGACAGTCTAGGAATATGAGGTAATCGTCAGCATAACTAAACATTTTTAGAACTGGCAAATTTTTGAGTTTTTCATTTAACACACTGTCTTGCATAGGCAGGTACACATCACTCAGAATGGGGGCGATACAGGACCCTATGCAAATACCTTGGCTTTGGATAAACAAAGACCCATTCCAATCGGTGTAGGTGGATTTGAGCTCTTTAGAAAAGAGTTCTAAAAATCCACGGACAGAAAAACCGCAAGCATTTTGAAAAGCAACATCACCGTGATGGTCAATACAATCACTTACACACCGTATGAGATCATCGTGAGGAATCGAATAATAAAGGTCGTTCACATCTATAGAGAACCCAAGGAAGGCCTTCCCAGTACCTTCGGGAGCTTTTAAGAAGCCTTGTGCGCGAGGAACTGGCGAAACTTCGCTTTGAAGCTCCACAGGCCAGCGTCGTGACGAGGTCCGTGATGAAATCCGACGAGTTGTGCAGCCACCCCCAGGTCCACGCCCGGCGCCCTACGTTATGACGTACAGCGACTCACTACGAAGTCCTGGACCAACGATTCGAGCCCTTTCCCCCGTCGCTCCTATGCTATCTCTGCAGTACACAATCGCAGCAGTACCCTCCGTGCCAAAAGAATCCAGGCCTACCATGAGCAAAGCGCACGTGTGGCGCACGCCAGACAGTCGGCCGCTCTGTTACCACTGCGGGGAGCCCGGCCGCATCCTCCGCCACTGCCCCTACCGCAGAAAGGGTTTAAGGGGTGAACGACCACGGCATATTGAGCAGTACCTGGCTTATAACGTGCAGTCCTCGACCTCGCAGCGACGTCAGTCCCGACCGCCATCCCCAAAGCGGTTCTCTTCGCCCGGCCGCCCGTCGTCCTCTGGTCAGTTCAGAGGTACCTCCCCACGTCGGGAAAACTGAAGACGGTGTCCTGCGGGGGTAGGGCTGCCGCTACTGGACCGAGTCAAGAGCCTCCACTCGAAGATTCGCCACGACGCTCCGACCGACGACGACCTGACCCGACGACCTCGACGACGCGCTGCGACCGACTAGTTTCCGCCGAAATTCCGGTAACTGACGACAACCACGGCGTTACCGCACTCGAGGATACCGACGCCGGTTTTTTTGTATTGAGCAGTCGGTTAGCCACGACCCCGAGGAAGGTTCTGACACCTTGGTCTGGACAGCAGATCCGGACAGTTGGTGGTCATATGGCAACACCGATCGCTGTCTGCACTTCGCAAATCCAGATACGCGGTGTTACTTTCCATGGTTGCTTTGCTGTGTTACCCGAGTGCTTCAAGGACCTCATACTTGGTTTGGACTTCCTTCAGAAGTACCGTGCCGCTATCAAACCTCAGGAGCTAATCGTATCGTTCTCCACCCAAGGCCCTGTCGACAACGATACCGAGCCACGCAGGGCTAAGTTATGCGTCTGTAACGACCACGTTTTGATCCCGTCAAGAGCCAGCATGTTTGTTACCGTAGAGTGCAATAACAGCCACAGGACTCGTGGCATCGCTGAAACAAACATGTCGCTGCTCCTGGGCGGCAAGTCTGTGTAGCTCGCGGAATTACTGAATTGAACAGTCGGTGAACCGAACTTTTGGTGTCCAGTTTTGGTTGCCAACCTGAGTGTTTGCCTGGCAAAACATCTGTTGCGTATTTAGAGGAACTTAGCGAATTCGCGGGACAGTACGCGTTGTCCGAAATCCCGGCATCAGTGGAGGCACCGACCACTCCCATATGGATGGTTTAGCCCTGGTTAAAGCTGGAGTGACGCGATAGCTACAGCTGGCCGAGTGGAACTTGGTCACGTGATCAACCACGTAACGAACCACGTGATCAGCCTTGGCGCCGCGCCTCCGGCGCGCCTCCGACAAAATACCATATACACACTTATGTGCAGCGGCTCAACTTCAAATATCTTGAAGTTTCTCGAATATTAATTTTGGACCGGTTTAGGGACCTAACAAAGAAGTGCAGCCTTCTGGTAATATAAAATGCTACAACCTGGTCTGTAAATGATTGTGCATGGCTGCCACACCCTTTTCTGTCATGCTGATTTCTCTTAATGAGAGCAAGAATATCCACCACGCTCTCATGATGCAGCTCTTGTGTGCTGAATGTGGTGGTGAAAAGGTTTTCCAACCTTCGAATAAACCTGAAAAGCCATCCGGTTGGGTACAGCAAACCACCATTATCACGCAGTCTGTGTATTGAGCTGCATCAAGACGACCTACATCTTCCTGAGTAAGAAGCAATCTTTGACATTCATCACACTCTAACTTCGGCAGAAACTTTCTGGCCACATAACCACAAATATGAAAAATGAGCCGCTCGTCGCTTCTTGCAGACACACATGAAGTATGGTCTAGTACAGGTAGTACCTGCTCTTGATGTGTGCTGGGAATGTCATGATCATTGAGAATGCTCTCGATCATACCAGTCTTGCCTCCCTTCAAGCTATCAGTCATGTCTGGTTCATGAAGGGCTGTGAGAACACCAGGCTCAGCATTTCCATTACTAACTGATCTGGCAAGTCCGTAAGAACTTAGACAGGATACAGTAATTACGAACTGTTGCGATGTTGGGTGGGTATTGCAGCCTGCCTCACTATACCAAACAGATTTTCGATTGGGTCCTGACTCAGCTTTGAAGTCATCAGGTACTTGAACTTTACATTCGTTGTCAGATAAGTCAGCAAAGAGAGAGTGCTTGCGACCGTTACTCTGAGGCCAACTGCAGTAAAAGCAGATAGGAAGCTGCTTCGACCCCCTACATGGAGCTCCCATTCGGTGATGTAGGTCAAAAACGAGAGCAGCTTCTCTTCTGAAGACGAATCTGGCCGCAGGGCTTGGCTGGGGTATCTGGATGTCATTATTTCGATGACGTCTCGGATCATCCGGCGACAATACAGCACAAAGAAAGCATTTACTTTCTTATATCCACTTTATAGGCAAATAAACAGCGATGAGATGGTTGCACTTAGAAAAAGTTGCGAGCTTAAACTTACCCAATGAAGACGAGCACTGGATGAATGCTTCCACAGTAGCTTTCAAGCTCCGTCTCATAGAGTCGAAGGCCACTCAGAACCTTGTCACTGAACAGTTGGAATGCGTAGGCTACTCTCATTTTCTCGAAATTATTCGGGTTGGTATGGCGACTTGTTATTCCCGCATGGCTTGGAGAGTGACATTGGAGCTGTCAAGTTCTAGTGCCTTACACAGTGTACATAGGGACACCTGTAGCAGAAACATACAGACAAAATAGTCAATGGTTTTACCTTACACTAATACAACCCTATGCATGTAAAGATGAGCTGCTAGCAAAAGGTGAAAAGCAATGAAGAAGTTGAGCTATGTTACCTCGCCTGCTGGTGTGTTGAAACTACTCTTCATGAGGCCATTCCTCAGACACTTGATGAGGTGTGGAAAGTCAGACACAAAATGAAGTGAGTGGCTTGCGTCAACTGGATGCTGCACTTTGCGCTTTGTGGATGAAGTAGATGCTCGAATGCCCATCAATGACCACATCTTTCTATTCCAGGTCGCCGCATCACTTGTGATGAAGTCGACAAATAATCCTGCATTTTCTGCCAGGATAACTGCTTCTGTAATAATTTTTGCAAGCAAGCTGCCTTTTACATTACCAAGAGTGGCAAATACAGCCAGGATCTGTGTCCACTTCCCAACAAATGGCACAAAACGAATGGCCATCCCATGGTCACATACAACGTGCTTGTCAGTTCTTGGTGTAAAATGGCCTAGATCAACAAATCCTTCAATCAGAGCATCGGATGTAACTGCAAGGTTTTCTGAAAGTTTCATCTCATCAACAAGCAATCCACCATTCGTTTTAAAAGGATCCATCGTGCTTGTTTTTTCCTTGAGTATTCTGAAAATTTTGGTATTAAAACCAAATCCAGTCCTATAAGATTTTAGGTAATTGGACAATGTTGTTCTTGTTGGGAGAGCAAGAATATTTTGCTTCCGCATATGCTCATAAAGTTTGGGGCCTTTCATTTTCATAATAATGCATTCTAAGACCCAGCTCTTCGTATAGCTCATTCCCTGCATGCCTTTACGTTTAGCTGCTGAAAACATGTGAATAGCAGCCTCTTTCAGTTTTGATGACAGCGTTTAAAGTTTGTTCTCGAGGGCTTCTTCACTGATTTTGAGTTTTCAGTTTTCATCTTGGAAACCATCTGTTGAAGGGTGCTCACATGTGAGCCTAGACGCTTTGTCCTTTCCCGGGCAATCTTCAAGTGCTTTGAAATATTCCTCTTCAGAGGCTTTCTAGCCTTGAGCCCGCACTTTCTTGACTGTAGGCTTTTTCTTAGATAGCGGCATGGCACACAGGTGGCACCTAAAACACAAAGAAGAAATGAGAAGGGGCTAGTCATTCTCTGTTTCAGAACAGTTACGCACCATCTGTTACAATGTTCCAATACTCAAAAAATAAAAAGACACTGGAGACAAAGCCACAAGCCAAAATTTTATGTCTGCTTGTGGAATTCGAACATAATTTTACAATCCAAACATACACAATCCAAACAAACTTTAATAAAGAAAATCGCAGGAAACATAGTTGAATTCAAATGGACAGTTCCCTGCGAGTGCCGTAAACAGCTTGTGAGAGTTGTGGGGTTTTATTTGGGGAGATAAGTACGTTCTCCCCACTCAATCGCGGCTGACACGGTTCAAAGCCGCCCGGACCCCACCCCGTGATCGCGTACGCTACCGAGCGCACGGCAACCACGGCGGGCCTTGCTCTTAGGGAACAAAAGAACGACACATTGGTGGACACAAACAGGCATTTATTGCTACAGAAACAATAACGCCAGCTAGCAACAAGGTACGCTAATGAATCGAGGTCGTCCGACTCACCAGCAAGGTTCCGAGCGAATGTTCGCCCACGCTAGGGCAAGGGATGCTCCGAAGGCCGGACGGGACGAGTACGGGAGCCTGTCTCCCCGTCGCTTACTCGCCCCGCCGGGGAAGAGCGGAACCGCGAGCGACACGTCCGCCCGCGCCGACGATCCCAGCCCAAGCCCCCCATGCCCCCTCTCCCGCGCGCGGGCTTTGGCAGTCTCCCGCGCATAGGGTGCCTCGATGTGCGCGCCCCCGTTCAGGGTGAGGACATCTGCGTCGTCTGCTACGGCGGCCGCCATTCTCGTTCCCGCGGCATGCAGGTTTCGTTATCGTAGGGGAAGGGCTGCTCGCTTCTCACTTGCCGCGGGCGCTCAACATAAGAAAAATAAGGAGTCTTGTTGTGCACTTTTGTTTTACATGGGAATAGAATACTAAATTTTGTTGGAGAGCCTTCTGGTTTTAAAAACGGGACAAGCAGCCAACAACATGGTGTCGACAGTAACAAGGAAAGTGGGTATGCAAGATATGCGCCAATTATGTCAGTGAAGCTTCTCTAGAATCTATCGCTTTAGTTCAAAACCTATCTCTTATGCACTGCGCCCGTTGGTGTGTCGAAACAGCACTCAACTCCAACATAAATTTGCGTCGTCAGCTAGCTTACTCGCGTCAAGCGACCATCCTCCCAGAGAAGCAGAGGGAAAAAAATATCCTGAAAACATTTATTTACCGAGTTTTGCGATAGATTACGATGAAGGGAACCATTACTAAGCAGAGGAGCATGCAATAAAAAGTTTTGAGCCGCTTTTAAGATGAGTTAAATCTCGATGACGGTTATGTCAAGGCATATTCTGCATACCACCGCGGGTATGCATACCACCGCGGGTACCCATTGGTGCTGTCCTTCCTACGCATGTTTGATCTCCGGGCGAACAAAACTTGAAAAATTCCGCAAAACCACTGCGTGGAGGGGAGTTTGAAAATTTATTATATAGCACACCTCCCTCAATGAAAGTATTTAATTCTGCTCACTTCTTTTGTAGTTAATTTCAAACTACCAAGTTTAATATAATTGCTGAAACGCAACGGTTGATTTCTATCCAAGCTTGCTTGGCGTTCTTTTTTAAGTTTTTAGCTATAAATGTCCCAATACAAGTGAGTGCAATGGATGTTAAGAAAACTGAGCAGATGCGGTCAATGACACAGCGTCTTGGTTTAGCACGTTTTGAAGAAACAAAGATTATCAGCAACGGTAATAAAATATAAGCACTCACCTGTTCGTCTGGGTGTACCTGTATGAACACATAAACTGTTACCCAAGCAAACATGAAATCATTTAATGAGTGGTCATGAAAACAAAATAAAGTTACAAATATTTCTGTTAATGGGAACGTGAACATTATTGGCTTTTTTCAAAGAAGACATCTGTGTAAAATAGATTACAGACCAGTTGTGAATGCATATATACATAATAATAATAATACTTTATTGCTCCAAATGTTTAAAAAAGTAAAATATCCGGCCTGCCAAAGCCTCATAGGGCTTGGGTGGCAGAGCCCGACAGGCAGCGGAACCGCGCAAACATACACACAGGCATAAACGCGCATTAAAAATTACAGAATATCAAATTAGTACAGAGGCAAAATAAAAATAGACAGGAAAACCAAAATGGAGTGAAAATACCTCGGATCAGTGCAAAAAATACAGCAACCAATGAAATCAAGATTTACTTGACAGGTGGTAAATAAAGCATGTGTACAACGTCGTAAACCCACTAATTAGTGTATCGCAGCATCTTTTTTAGTTTATATTTAGTTTTTGCCCGGCGAACACTTGGAGGTAACCTGTTAAGGCCTAAGTCACAGCCAATATTTTTTAACAAAGATCGTAGGAGAGAGTTGATCTTATACTTCCAGCAAACTGCACAGTGACCATAAATTGTTATGCAATAACGCAGTACGCTATAACCAACAGCGTTTACAATAACTTTGCGCATTGCAAGCGTCATGTAGTACCTAATGTTGTAAAGCACACAGGAGACAGTTCTGATCTTTTTACAAACGTGGGATAAGTGATCATTCCATGAAAGAGCACAGTCGAAGTGTACTCCTAGGTACTTTAGTGTAGTTTACTGACGTTGAGAACAATCAGATCCGTGCAAGAACAGCTGATGGTTAAAATCTACCTTCTTCATTGGGCTGTGAAAGCATATAAGTTGAGTCTTAGAGCTGTTAACTTCGATTAGGTTGAGAGATGCAGAATTCTGGCTTCGAAGCTAAACTTTCGCAGAACTTCATATTCCGGCTTTGTTACGCAAGGCTGACTCCAGCACAAGTTTTGCTTCCGTGGCCACTAGAATGAGGGCTCGGAATTTGGCGAAGATGAATTCGGAGCCTCACTCTGGCATACGCATCAGTCAGCATTTTTCTTATTCGCTCTTTGTGAGCCATGCAAGTCTTCACAGAGGGCTTGTCTATCTCTTCAAGATATGCTATCAAAGAACGAAGTGGCGACTTCATGGTGAAAAATGTGTCGGTACACCATGAATTGATGGCGGTAAAGTGCTCTTCATAGTTTTTCATTGTTTTCATTACATATCTGCTGGGATATATGAGGTTTTGTCCATCCCTGACGTATTCCTTGAGTGCAGCGAGGGAAGCATACTCATCGTCAGGGTTGCCAAGGAGAGCAGCCTTGCACTGCGCACAGGTTATGAATTTTAGGATTCCTTTCAAAATAAACCGCCAAGGTAAAACAGGATACGGCACTCGGTTGACGTGAGCTCTTCAATTAACAGGATTTCCGAATCATTGATTTCGTCGAGTTCGTTTTCTGTACCTTCCTTCTTGGCGTGTGCAAGCAGATCGACAAGGTAGTCACGGTCGTCAAGTTCGTAATTTGTCGACCTGGGAGTGTGAAGAAAGTGGCTGACGCTGATGAGTCAGTGCACACTTCAAGTCGTACGCAGTGGGCACTGGCTTCATGAGCCGCACCACAGAAAAAAGGTTTTCTAGGCAGTCTTGCAACAGTCTGCTCGTCAGAACGAATTCCTACCTTTCACTGCCAAGAAGCACTTCTTGAAGGCGAAGGACCACCGTTGTTGCAATTAGGACCCCTGCTTGCGATGGCTTCCACTGAGATCCAGTGCAGGCAGCAGCGACGTGCCCCGTGCGCACTGTGTTAACAGTTGTACGCTCTTGTCACAGGCACAAACCGCTTGGCTGCACTCAGCGCCCGCACCGGACCAAGTCAGCTCTCCACGCCGGACTTCAGATTGTTACGCCGGATTTTCCGCAAGTTGTACCAGGAGGCGTGACCGTCAGCTGCGCAGAACTACTGCGCTGCCCTACGCCAGTGCCAGGAGCTACAAAAGGAGCCACATCAGCGCAGCTAGCCTCACTTGGCAGCAGCGACGTGCCCCGTGCGCACTGTGTTAACAGTTGTACGCTCTTCTCACAGGCACAAACCGCTTGGCTGCACTCAGCGCCCGCACCGCACCAAGCCAGCTCTCCACGCCGGACTTCAGATTGTTACGCCGGATTTTCCGCAAGTTGTACCAGGAGGCGTGACCGTCAGCTGCGCAGAACTACTGCGCTGCCCTACGCCAGTGCCAGGAGCTACAAAAGGAGCCACATCAGCGCAGCTAGCCTCACTTGGCAGCAGCGACGTGCCCCGTGCGCACTGTGTTAACAGTTGTACGCTCTTGTCACAGGTTAGTGTTATCGCCGTATCGATTCCTTGACTTATCTTCTGTATTGTGTGTCGTCACTGCTGCCTGATTTTGGACTTGTGCTTGTGTGTTGTCTCAAGCTGCAGTGCTTTATTATCTTGTTGCACCCGAAAGGCTGCTTGCTTTCAAATGTCTAAAGAGTTAAATAAGCTGAAGGAAGAAATGAGGGCTGAATTAGTTAAACTTAAAGACGAAGTAAAACTTGAACTGAAGGCCTTTCGAGAGGCTATGGAAAGAGATTTGCGAAACGAAATTCGTGAGCTAAAAACCGAGCAAAAAAGCTTGACCGAGAGCCTTGAGTTCGCGCATGGGACAATAGAGGACATCAAAAAACAACTGGATGATGAGGTTTCCAAAAACGTGCAACTATCAACTGATAATGAGGCGCTGTGTGCCAGATGCGCATCTCTCGAAAGTAAATTGCAAAATGCAGAAAGCAGGCTTACTCATGCTGAACAATATTCAAGGAAGTGTAACATTGAAATACAAGGAATAGCAGAGACTGAAGGCGAATCCCTGAGTGACATTCTCTCTAAAATTGGCAACACCATCTCAGAACCGATAGAAGAAGCTGACATTGAAGTCTGCCATCGCGTGCCGACGCGAACTGCTGGGAAATCGCACATCCTCGTCCAATTCAAATCCCGCAGGAAGCGATACATTGTCCTGACGAAGGCGAAAAAAACACGGCTTACAAGCAAAGACATCGGCCTAGACAAATCAGATGCAATATATGTTAATGAGCACCTCTGTCCCGCATTGAAGAAACTACTTGCAATGGCTGTGAAAAAAAATATGAGTGTAACTGGAAATCGGTGTGGTCCTACAACGGGAAAATCTTTGCCAAGCAGGCAGATAACACGCCCGCTGTGCATGTGACAGGTGAGGACGTTGTCGACAAGATTTTTTCTACTCAAGCGGGCAACACAGCTCGTGATGCCGATAACGTGTGATTGCCGACATCGTGCTCATCTGGCTATCTGCTTCGTGTTTTCAAGCATTGAAAGATGGATTATCAGGAGCTTACTCTGCCATCTGATGTGAAGTCTGATTATTTATCATGCGAATCAGTTATGCATATCAATGCACGTTCAGTGAACCGTAAAGAAGATGACATTGTCCTTTTATTACAGCAATTTTGCTCTCAATTTTCTGTCCTAATGCTGTCGGAAACTTGGTATACAAACAGCAGCAAAATGTTGGAACTAGATGGTTACAATAACTTCTTTCTTAATCGTAAAAACAGCAGGGGTGGTGGTGTCGCAATTCTAGTTGCAAAGCACAAGAAGTGTGAAATTTTGCCGGAATTCAGTAAGACCACTGTGGATTATGAAATCTTAACGCTGAAAAATAAACAAGAAATAATTTCTGTCTTGTATCGTCCACCAACTGGGAATGTTCCACGCTTCTTAGAATTTTATGAAGACTTCTTGGAATTTATTTGTAAAAACAACCTTAGGCTCATCAGTGGTGGTGATTTTAACATAAACATGTTAGAGGAAAATAACTGTGTTCGTGACTTTAGCACAAAACTGGTTTCATCTGGTTTCATAAATTTGATTAAAACACCAACTCGAATTACATGTTCTACATCATCCATGCTAGATCTCATTGTTACGAATCTTGACACTGAAATTTACAATGCAGGCACAGTTGCCTGCGACGTTAGTGATCACTGTCCTACTTTCTTAACATATCGCATTGATTCACTGGACAGGAATGTGAAAAGGGAAACATTTTTTGTTCAGCGCATTACCGAAGGAAAGCTAATCTCGTTCAAGAATGAAATCATGAACCAAGATTGGTCTGCCGTGCTAAAAAATGTGGATGCGAATGACGCGTATAACGAATTCATAAATCGTTTTGTGTGCATCTATGCTAAACATTTCCCTTTGCAAACTATCGTGCCAACAAAAAAGATTAAGAAACCATGGGTCACTCGAGAACACTTACAAATGATCAAAAATAAAAATCGTCACTTTCATTCTTTCTTGCGTGCACGTTCAAAAGAAACTCTAAAGGAGTTTAAAATATTGCGGAATAAGCTAAACGCTGAGCTTCGGAGAGCCAAATCTTTATACTATGAGCAGTTATTTGCAGACTGCGCTCGACAACGCCCGGATGCTGCATGGAAAGCAATAAACACTGTTTTGGGTCGTAAAAGTAAAAGTTCCCTTCCGGATGTTTTAACACATGAAGGTGGTGAATTGAGCGGTAAAGCGCTTGCGGATTACCTTAACAATCATTTTGTGAGTATTGCAAATCCTTGTGACTATCCTCCAGATACAACTGGAATCTCCACTAGTACAATGAAAACAATATACCTTCAGCCTACTGATGAGCAGGAGATTTATAACACTTTCATGTTGCTCCGATACAGTAAGGCGCTTGATATTGAAAACATTCAAATCATGCCGATAAAGTATGTATTGACCTTACTTACATCCGTACTTGCTTACATATTTAATTTAATACTGGATTCGGGCGTCTTTCCTGAAAAAATGAAATGTGCCAGGGTTTCTGTAATCTTCAAGGGCGGCGACCCAAGCTTGGCAACAAACTATCGCCCAATTTCAGTCCTCCCTGTATTTTCTAAGGCACTAGAAAAAATCATTTTTGCTCGTATAACTAACTTCTTTAACAAATAAAACATAATAACAAATGCACAGTTCGGTTTTAGGAAGGACAGATCGACGGAAACTGCTTTACTAACATTAAAAGAAAATATTTTACGAAACATAGAAAGTAATTTGTTCTCGTTGGCTGTTTTTATAGATTTCAGCAAGGCTTTTGACTGTCTGGACCATAACATTCTTCTATCCAAAATACAAGCTTACGGGATCCGCGGCACGTGTCTAGCTTTGCTGAAGTGCTACCTCAGCAACAGGTTTCAGAGAGTGTTTGTCAAAAACTGCAGCTCATCCCTTTTTCCGATAAAGAGTGGCGTACCCCAGGGAAGTGTGTTAGGTCCGCTGTTGTTCAATACATACGTTAATGACTTGGTGAATATTGATAATACAGTAAAACTAGTGATATATGCTGATGATAGTACTATTCTTATTTCTGGCCCAAATGCTGATGGTTTAATCATGCAATGTAATGAATTTTTAGCTAAGCTATCCACATGGTCCAAGTTAAACAGACTTCAAATCAATTGCACTAAAACTAAAGCTATTATATTCCGCGCTAAAAACAAATTAGTTGAAATAAATCACACTATAACCTATGAGCACCAAGAAATTGAAATCGTTGACAACCATAAAATATTAGGTGTACATTTTTCCTCACATCTAACCTGGGATGCTCACATTGATCACCTTCGTAAAAAACTTTCCTCGATTACAGGAGTTATATCGCGCTGTCGTACTGTACTTCCACCCAAGATAAAACTTCTAGTATATCATGCTTTGTTTAACTCTCATTTAAGATACTGCAGTCTAGTTTGGTGCACAACCACAAAAACCAATTTAAATAAACTCCTGGTTTTACAGAAAAAAATCATCCGTTACATAGCAAATATTGAGCCCATGGAAACTACAAAGGGTGCATTTGAATCATTCAATATCATAAGTGTAGACAAGTTGTATAAATTTCGCCTATTACAGTCAATCTACTTTTCCTCCCCTGAAGTTACTAACCTTCTAAAGTCCTTGGCATCCTTAGAGCGACGAAATATTAGCGTGCAAACAAGAAATGTTGATGCGTGGGCAGTTCCTCATTTTCGTACATTTTATAAATATCAGTCACTTACCCATAACCTCCCTACAATACTAAACAAATATAAACACACAGTGGGCTTGAACAAAAAACAATTACATTCCTGTTTTGTGCAGTTGTGATCTATTAATTTTTGTTTGATGTTTCCGCGTATGTGCTTTTCAGTTGTTTTATTTTGGTTTCAGTTCATTACTGGTAGCTTTATGTGATTGACATCATTATTACCTGTCACAGTAACTGTTTTATTATTTCCCTCTTACTGTCTACCTATGTACTATTCATCTATTATGTTTCTATTCTTTACGCTGCTGCTTTGATCGTGTCTCTTGCCATACGCAGTGTGTCCAAGGCTGCATGATATTTAGTCATGTTCCTGCGGCTTAGCGCCATGGTGGAATGACGCGATGACATAAGGGCGTACCACCTAGAAACGAGGTCCATAAACCACGCTGTTGTTTCGGCCTCTGGCTCAATCAGTCCGTCTTTTATTAGGAACCTAATAGCTGGCGGGGCTTCGCGGAAAAGCTGGACAGCGACTCCAACTTTCATCTTTGTGAAGTGTCCACCACTAATGTGGATTTCTGATAAATTTGGTGCTACCTTAAGTTCATTGGCAGCGTCATAGTCCAAGACGGCCTGTACATGCTCTAGTTTCACCTTCGAGGAAGTCAGTCCGTTCTTGTTTCCTGTATCATCGCTGAGTGTGAAAACATTAGAGTTTAGAAGCTGTCCTTTTAGGTTCTTAAAGACATGTGCTGGGTCAGAGATGAAAAAAAGTTCCTTCCCGTCTAAGGTTGGGTGGGGTATTGAGCATGAAGTTGTCGAATGGCGGTGACTCGAAAAGCCAAATTCTCTCCACATAGCGCGATTTGCTGCACCCATGTCACAGGTGACTACCCGTACTCATACAGAAATCTGGCTGCATATCTGGACTATTTCCAGGACATACGTCTTGAGTACAGAGCCGTCCACGTGCCTACCAGTAAATTCATAGGCTACGACTTCCTTCCATCTTTGGTTTACCCCACCTAGCATAAAAACCAGAGCATGGTTGGCTGCCTCTTCAGGCTTCGAGGGCAAAGTCGTTCCTCCCAAAATCACGTCTTCTCCACGGTCGAGCTCAAAACCGGGTGCTATCTCCATTTCATCTAGAAAGAGAAAAGTCTTTTTCCACGTCCTCCATTCCCTCTGCTTTCGACCTCATTACGTCGATAACTTCATGCAGGATACCTGGCGAAACACAAAAAGCTCATAGGGTGGAACGGGAAATTTTTCGTACAGCGAACTGGTGTTTGTATCGGGTCTCGCGTAGCCCCTCTCCTTAGCAACATCTTTCTGGCTAAGGCCGACAGAGCCATAGAAAAGAAATCAGGAGGGATAATTTGGAAGGCATGTAGGTATGTTGCTGACTACTTAGTGTTGTCTTCTGAACCCAACCTGCAACGCACCATCGTCAATGTGCTAAATCTTTTTTAAGGAGTGCGGCCCTGGTCTCAATTTCACAGTAGTAGCACCAAGAGATGGAAGGCTCCAGTTCTTAGATCTGTCGTTGCATTTTCGCCCCAAACATGTTTGTTGGGCATACCACCCAAGGGCCAAAAAAGCGTTGCTTGATTATTCATTCGGTCACTCCAAAGTCATATAGAACGGTATAGTTACTTCCAGTCTAAAAGCCGCCATCGTCAAGTCTTGCTCACATGCTATCAAGGAAAGCGTCGAGTCCCAGGTGAAGAGGCTGAAAGAAAGCGGGTACCCTCAGCATATAATTGTGGAAGCTTGTGGAAGATTGGTAAGGTGGGTCAAGGATGGGTCGCGACCTAAACTCCGGGAAACAGAGCGTCAAAATTTTTCAGTCATACCATATGTGCACAGATTGGCGCATGGACTGAAAAATGTTGCCGGGCGTTATCAAATTCCGATTGTGTTTTCCGCCTCTCGGAAGTTGGGAGCAATCTGTTCACAGGTGCACAAACGGATGGAAGAAGGAGGCGAAAGAACGGTACGAAAAACAAGAAAAACAAGAAATGAATGCAGCATCAAACACAAAGCCCCGTTCGTTACCTGTGCCAGGGGGGTTGTGTACAGATTGCCGTTGTCGTGTGGCGCACTATACATCGGCCAAACTGGACGATGCGTCAACGAGAGATGATCAGAACACCGAAGATTGCTCGGGGGAGATTCTCTTGATAACCTCCCTAAACATTGCCGCACGTGCATTACAAACGACAAGGAAAAGAAAATCCAGTGTAAACCGCTTTTTGAAAAAACGACCATCCTATTCAGGCACAGGGAGCAACTCACGCGGGAGCTCATGGAAGCCTTTCATATGCGCATAAGTGGCGATAAGTGCATTAGTCAGACTTCCGTCCGCTTCTCTGATAGGGAGTATCTGTTCCTAACCAAATCATTGGGATTCACGGGGTAACTTGTGGTGTTCATGACGTTTGTTTGTTTTTGTTCTTGTTGATTTCACTATTTATTCGAGCATTGTCTGGAATAAACCTTCAGTTGTGAGTAGCGCTCGTCTTTGTTTGTCTCGCTTGTCTTCGTATTTCCGCGCCAACTTCTTCAGTATGCATTTCAACCAACTAGCCCAACTTTCTGCTCTCCTCGAAAGAATCGGCCCGTCATTCGTCAAAAGCTTCAATATTGCATAAGCGATGCAAGCGGAGTTTAATTGCTCCAGCTCTACAAATCCCAAAAACTGCTGTCGAACGCACACTTCGGCTCCCGCCTTGGAGTTTCGTCAGCAAGAATGGAAAAATCAAACGCTGTGTTAGCTTCGGTAACTATCTGCTCTCTCGAGATGTCGCCACAGATTGTGCCCCAGAAGCCTAGTATCTCCAGCTTCACCCGAAATTCAAGGAGATCATTGAAGACTCCACTATCAGACTGCTTGCCGCCAATTAGCAAGTCTTGCATCGCGCAAAAGACAATAGTGGAAACTACTGGAAATAGTTTCTCACGATTCCTTTCAGCTTGCTCGTGCAGTGCTCTGTTCAGCTGCTGTACAACAGGTAGCTGCTTACCTTTCATCTCATCCATAAAGTTCTGTGAGTTCGTCATTTCCTCCTGGTGCCACTGCGATTTTACGGAATCCCTCGTGCATTTTTCGGTAGTTCCTGAAAGCGCGCATGATAAAAATTTTTTGAGTACCCCGTTGAGCACGCCGAGGAAAAGTGACGCAAAAGCGACAAAGGTCGCCTCTCACTGTCGCTGGGTACGCCATCCAAGGGGCGTAATCTCCCTGCCATTGGTGGCGAAAAGGCCTCTTTCCAGGTGCTACATCGTTCTGAAAGTCTTTTTGTGATATTTGGCGACCATGACTTAGTAAGGAGAAGTAACTTCAAGAAGTCCGGGACGCCACTGAGTTTAGCTTTGTCTAGAAACTCTCCAAACTCATATTCTTGAGGCAAGTTAGTTGTTTTCTTGCTGTTGTCTCCGGACTTCAATCCGTAGCAAGGAGGAAGGGAATCGTCTCGGATTAGTGCGTGACTGGAGCTCGCTGTTGGTGGAGTTCCTACCATGGAGTCGACGACATCGGCTAATGTCCGGTGATGAAACCTTGCATCGCCTTGGTCAAATCCAGACTTAAATCATAAGAAAGGAGAAAGGGGATCATCTCGGCCTGCTGCGTCACTGAAGCTCACTGTTGGTGGTGTCCCTTCCATAGAGTCGACGACATCAGCTACTGTCGGGTGACGAAAGCTTGCAACACGCAGGTCAAATGCTACAGCGTTGTCACATGCCACTCCAGAATCTTCAGGGTCGTAGTTGGATACAGAGATGGGCATCGTCACGAGGGCGAGCCCTCATGAGGGCGTCCTCAGCCTCACCCCATGAGAATTTTTACTCGGGGAGGTGAGGGTGAGGGAGGATGGGCGCAAGAGAATTTGTGAGGACGAGGGTGAGGGAGGAAACACAAGGTAAGGTGAGGACGAGGGAGGAAAGATATGATGAGGTGAGGGAGGGGAAGATGCACTGACTGAGGGCGAGGGTGGTGGCCCGAACCGTACTACAGGCTAACGGTTTTGTCTGTGCAGCCCGTTATGATTTCCCATTTTTAAGCGCTACTCCTTAGGGTGAAGATTCGTGGGGAAGGCGAAGTTTCTGCAGTCTGGAGGTACACGCGGCGAACACGAAACGTGGGTGCCGCACACATTTTCCGTCACCGTGATGTACTACACCGCTGACAACGGTATGCTGAAAAAAAGCGTTCTTTAACTCAAAAAGCCTAGTTTTTAAAATTGTGACACAATATTAAAAACTAGGCTTTCACTTAACACTTTACCGAATTATTGTGTAAAGTATTAAGTGAAATACCCTGTAGAGTGCGCTAACAAGAGAGCACTGGCCGGGCCGTGCGGGTGGCCGCCAGTCCAATGGGAACCTTGGTAGGGCAGTCAAAATTTTCATTATCACACCTGAGTCTGTCGGATGATCATAGTGTAGAGTAAAACACGTAGAAACGTTGCCTAGCAAAGCTGTCCAGTTTCCAAATCCTGAGCCTTCTTGCCCGGAACGAAGTTCGATTTCAGCTCGGTGAGGTTTCAAAGAACTGGCTAAAGCGGAAAAAAAATGCTTCTACGAAATTCCACCTTCAGGTCGAAGCCTGTTGGCGGCGTTGGTGTGGAATTTTTACATTTGCACCGTGAGTAGTTCAGTACAGTCGTATCGTCTTTCTGTTTTCTCTGGAATTGCAGTGTTGGAAAGTAGTGCCGCATCGTGATGGACATAACCAATCACTGTAGTCTTACCATGGAAATAAAGAAGCAGCTTAAACACCTTGGTCGGAATTATCGCTTGCTCCGCCTTGCATTGTACTATGTGCTAAAAAGAAAAGGTTTTACTGCTCTTTAATTAACAGGAAAATCTATTGTTTATTTCTGTCCCTGGTGAGACGTGTGACCACGTAATCGCGCGCCTGATTGCATGAACAAAATTTCTTGAAGGCGTGTTAGGGAATTGACACTCAGCGTTTGAGTAAGGCGTATATGTCGCAAGCAAAAAAATCACGGGCGGTTTAGCTTTCGGTTAGCTAAGAATTATCGTGCGGTAGCATCATGAGCCCTGGTTTTGCATGGTTTATCTTGACTTTCTATGCTTTTGCTTGGCCTGAACTGGCTTACTTTGGGTGATATATTGTATGGTGTAAGTTTGCGTTATATAGCATCATTTTAGACTTGTACTGTGGTAGAATTCGTCCTTCCTTACATCACAGATGCCTGGGAACCCTGATTCCGCTCCTGGCGCAGAGGTGCAGCGGTTCAGCTACGCGTCACTGCCCTGCGATGGCAGACGCTGTCATCGGTGGGGCTTGTGAGGCCTATGTTGTTCCTGGGGAATCTCTCGCGACTAATCATTATTTGAACTTCCACTGTGGGCAGTTTGCTCACAATACGGTGGGCAGCTGTTGATGACATCACGTCAGGAGACCAAGGGGGCCCACGTACTAGAAGCAGGCTTCGGACAGGCAGACAACCACTTTTCGGCGGATTGGAAGCGCTAGAGCAGTAAAATAGCAACCGCAGGAATCGTTCACTCTCCACACTAGGAGAGTTAGTGATTACCATTTTAGCTGCATTTTAGCTGCAATTTAGGTGCTGCATTTTAGCCAGCTGTTCGATTTTAAAGTGGCCTGAATAATGTTTTATTTTAAGCGACAGGTTAAGAACCTCACTGCAGCGAAAAGCAGGCATTGCACTGAGAGAAGACACTAAAAAATAAAAAAAACACTATAGCTTGGGGAGAAGAATTCGAACTCGCTGCGGGGCTAAAAAAACCAGCTCCGCTGGCCGCTGGTTCAAAACATAGCGCCATGGCCACAGCTTTTTTTTTTAAAGATGGGATTTATTGCTTTGAAAATATATTCTATTTGCATTAACTAAATTATTTAACAAGCTATTCGAAAATGCCACGAAACACATCGCAAAATGCCAGAGCAACAGCACACTAGACATGAAGCAGGCATGTAGCCAGAAATTTTTTTTGGAAGGGGCCCGAGGCAGTTGTATAGGGCGAAGGCCCGGGGAAGGGGGGGCAGCAGTGCTCATGCCTAAACAGAACATTGCGGGGGGGGGGGGGGGGGTGGCGGCTTGGATACGCGCCTGACGCCAAGTAAGGCTGAGTACATCACCAAGAGGGAGTGCCACACCGGTTTAAAGTCGGTTGGTTCATACACTTCCCTAAGATGAACAATCAGTTGGGAGAAATCTTAACATCTTGGTTGTACGAACTGCCAAGCTCTCGATCTGCGCTTGCAAAGCCGTCGTCTTCGTCACGTAGCCGTGTTCACGCTGTAGTCTGAAAGCCTGGTCTTCATCATGTTCCGTATGTGCGCGTGGAAGCGCCATCAGACGAGCACACAGCAAACCACACGGAATGGCGGCAAATGGGAAGCAGTGAAACTCAGAAGACCCAGTGCAAGCGTAATGACATCGGGTAATGGTAACTAAGCGATCTACTAACTTTCCTTGTTCTGAGTCTATTCTACATTTAGCGCTCATTGTAACTGTTGTGGTAAACACTAACGAATTTGCTTAAAATCAGTTGCTGGGCGAGTTGGTACTTCATGCTAACATTCACAGCGCAAGACGAACACGGACACGAGGGGAGACACCACAAAGCGCCGACTTCAACAAAAGTTTATTGCTGTGCGAGTGACTATATATGGTGTACAGCGGGCATGCGCAGCAACGAAAAGGTACAATCATGAGCATCTGGTAGCGGCGCCAGATCGCAAGCGAACACATCATTTTCTGCACACGACAAAAGAAAGAAAAAACAAAAAGCTAAAAAAACCTAAAAAGCAGTACGCGCACAAGAACGTCGAAGCCATAATACTCATTCCGAAATTCGCAATATACGACGCTCCTTATCACTTAACAGCAATGATGGAGTGCTGACACAGTGATCCCTTTTTTTTGCAATCTCTCCAGCCTCAGCAATCTCCCTGGCTGTTTTGCTTATGTACTTGTGAAGGATGGTGGTTCCTCCCAAAGAAGGACCACGTTCCTTGCACTGTTGGCAATCACGGCAGTGTATGCCGAGATGACGAGATGCCCCGATGACGCTGTTATGTTCCATGAGCCTCTCGTTGAGGCACCTGCCTGTTTGGCCAATGTAGGCTCGTCCACAGGGCAATGGAATCGAGTACACCACGTTTCTCGCGCACTTTACGAATGGCTGCCTGTGCCTAACAGCGCAGGAATTGCTGACTGAGACGGCGGAATTCACCTTTTTGCATAGTTTAGAGAGTTTCTCAGGTGCGGAAAAGACCACATGAACTCCTGCTCTTTTTTCTATTTTTTTGAGCTGGTGGGCGATAGTGTGCATGTACGGCAATACTGTCATATTCTTTCTCCAATCTCTGTCAGCTCCGTCTTGGTTACGAACCACTTCCCTGCTCTCTTTGAGCAAGCTCTCTGCAACCGCTAACAAGAGCGTTCCTGGATAGCCAGAGCTCCTCAACCTGGTCACCTGGTTAAGGAACGCAGACTCCAGTCTATGCTCGCACGACTTCTCGAGAGCACTGCAATAGCATGACTTAGCAATCGCACGTTTCACTAGTTTTGAGTGGGCTGAACCAAAAGGAAGAACAGGTTTGTTTCCTCGCGGTTCATAAGCCCAGCACACATGGTCAGCAGAAAGGTGGTGTCTTCCCTCGTGTCCGTGTTCGTCCTGCGCTGTGAATGTTAGCACTAACGATTTGTTTTCTAAATATTTTTGGCCTACATAAGTTTTTGTACACAGACACAACAATGCGCTGACTCATTTTAGCAGTCCATATAGATAACAATATGTTACAAGTGCACGCCACATGTATGCATGCAGTGCGTACCAGAAGTAAAGGCACAGTGATATTTTAGGGCTCGTAACTGTCTCGGTTTTGTCTCGTAACTCGTAACTTTCTCGGTTTTGTCTCACTAACAGCTCAAACAACTCGCACACACACCGCACACACACAAAAGTATAAGCATCTGGCCTCTCGTCCAATAGTGCGGGGAGGGCTCGCCTTGTATTTTTATTACTCAGTAATATCACCAGAAGTTTCCGACAACAAAAATAGCTCGAGTTTTAAAACGACTGTTAGTGAGGGTGAGGGATGCCGACGATGTGAGGGCGAGGGCGAGGGAGGGCCAGTTAATTTTTTGAGGTGAGGGTGAGGGAGGGCTGGATAACTTTTCAAAATGAGGGCGAGGGTGAGGGAGGGCCATGGATTCAAAAGTGAGGGTGAAGGAGGAAAAGTAAAAATGTGGGCATTGCCCACCTCTCGTTGGATAACGCTTCGTCCGACAACCGCTGACGCTTGAAGAAGCGTCGGATGTCCATCATTCGGGACCGCTCGAGACAAAGCTGGCTACGGAGTTCTTCTTGGTTGATAGTGTCAGAAAATATATACACATTGACTGGAAAAACAGTTGAACACATGCGTTGAAAACAAAAAGTGGCTATATATACAACGAAAACTTATTTACAGGATAAATGCACGCTCGCAGCATCATACACCTCGCTCGATCTTGCTCGCGCATCTGCACAGTCGAGGAACCACACACACTGCTCGCCGCTTGTCGCTCTCTCGTCCGCTGTCTTGGCTGCTTTCAGCTCCGTTGGCAACCAGCCACTTAAAAACACCGAAGCACAAACACAGAGGCGCGTACACGTGCAAGCCGCAATGTCCCCGAGTGCGCACTTTGGGAGTGAAAGCAACGCCGCGCGACTTCCGTGGGGAAGGGGAAGGGACACTCTCCACTCCGGTCGTAAAATTTGTTTTGTAGTCCAGAGTTTGACGGAATACCGTCTGGCGAGGGGGCGAACACTGTAAAAATAAACATACACTCACGAAAAGTTTCGGCGACAAAAGGAACACGACGTTTCGGGGCCTGTACGGGTCCCCTGATCACATAGAGCGCCGCACGGAAGGACGGTGGCCTAAGTATGGCTAAAATTGCGTAATGTCCGATGTAAACGATCGTCTAGATCTCTCAAGGTACCCGGGCGTGGTATGCAAGATACCGTGTCAAGCCTGTAACGCCGCTTACATTGGCGAAACCGGAAACTTCAGACGCAGGCTGAGAGAGCATCAGAATGACGTCACGAACGGCCGCTCCACATCTGATGCTTTGGCGGAACACAGCGTATCAACGGGACACACCATCGATTTTGACGAAGCATCAGTCATTGCCACAGAGAAAAACTTATCATAGCGCCTTCTTTTAGAATCTTTTCATATACATAGCTCGAAGGAGGCTCTTAACAGGACATGTGGAAATCTCCCAGAGATCTACAATCGGACATTACGCAATTTTAACCGTACTTAAGCCACCATCCTTCCATGCGGCGCTCTATGTGATCAAGGAACCCGTACGGGCCCCGAAACGCCGTGTTCCTTTTTTCGTCGAAACTTTTGGCGAGTGTATGCTTATTTCTACAATGTTCGCCCCTCGCAAGACGGTATTCCGTCAAACTCTGGACTATATTGCTCTTCGCGCTAAGTATAAAACGGCAGTCATCACAAGAATCAGGAGGTTTCTCAACCTAAATTCAAGACTGGCATCTTTTCAGTGCCATCTACAGTTCAACCTGCGCTACAAGTCCCAGGGCCTCACCCCGAAGTCTCTGAGGCTACCGCACCTTGTGCCTACACCGTTTGGAAAGAAAGTCACCGCCAAAGCTGGAAAACTTTTGCTGTAAGCACGGATCGCCGAAACGAAAGTCCCAATCAAGCGGCTGGAATGGGATGTATTCTTTGCGCGACGTTCACTCTATCGTGACCTGACCGGCACCTTCCCAGAAGTTATGCTGCATGCAAACAGCGTCGCCGCTAGGACGAGAAACAAGAGAATGTCTGCTCAAGAAGGCAAGTTGTCATTAGACAGTTTTAGCTGTGCGTACGCAAGTGCTTGCGTACGCAAAGCGCTACGGCGCTGCGTGCGTTATGCTGTCCGCTGACCGAGCGGTAGCGTCCCTTAGGCGCACGTAGCGCCATCTAGTGACAAGACGTCAAAGCACATCAACGCTCGGTTGAAGAAAATTTCATCCGTGATTACTGATAACTAGTGCGAGTGCATTGGGAGCCTTTTTTTGTTCCAAGAAGAAAAACTATGCAAACCGAAGAAAATGTAAGACCTGGCTAAAAGCTAGAAAACTGCTTCGCCAGGTGTCGTTGCTACGAGGAAAACACACTGCATTCAGTTAGGCCTAGGAGCTTGAAAATCGCCAAATTATCTCAAAAACAGGGGCTAGTTAAAACTTATACCACTAGGTGTGGGCAAGGGTAAGCGAAATAAAAGCGAACCGCTACCATTTTAGCGAGCTATTGTGTCAGAGAATCCAGCGGCGACATGTATTTATTCCGAAGCGGGCGAGCAGGGCGCCGCCATCTTGTCAACCTTTGCGTACGCAAGCCACGCAAGCGCCGCAACGCAAAGTCCGCTGGCTAGCGTACGCACGCAAGACGCAAGGCTTGCGCTTGCGTTCTGCGCATGCGCACTACCGTCCCCGCAAACTCCTTGCGTACGCTAAGCCGTTGCGTACGCACAGCTAAAACTGTCTACTGCTCCTACAGAGGAGCGTCCGTACTCGTGGCTCTCCTGGCATCTACAATTTTTGCTCGCACCAACTTGCTTCCGCTGAGCATTCCCTGCTCAGCCGTGCACTGAACTTCAACGTTGCTGCTGCCCCTAGCCCCGCAAGAATGATCTGTGCGGTCGAACAAGCTGTTCGACAGGTTGAGCCCAGTCGACGAGAGGAGGCACGTTCCCGTGCCATTGGAGCCCTTGAAAAACTATCGCAGACGAAAACAGGGCGCCTGTCGCTGCCAGAAAAGAAAGCCATCAAACAGTTGCAGACGAACAGCCAAATCGCAATCTTACCCGCCGAGAAAAGCAACGCCACCGTCGCTTTGGACTGTTCCGATTACATCGCGAAGATGTCCGCACTTCTTGAGGATGCAAACACCTACATGAAACACAACCGCGATCCAGTGAAGAAAATTGTATCGGAAATACAGAAGCTGTTGACTGAAGATTTCAAGTGCGTACCTCCTGAGAAGAAAAACTTGTACAGCAAGCTTCTTTGCCACAACGGCTCGGCTCCCACGATCTACGAAGTTCCAAAAGTGCATAAGCCAGGTGTACCACTGCGACCAATCGTGGACTACAGGCGTTCACCGCTGTACCAACTGTCCCATCATCTGCACGAAGTCCTTCACCCGCTAGTGTGAAAAGCGACTACCTACGTTAAGGACTCTCGCCACTGTGTGGAAAAACTAAAGCAAACCTTGATTGAAGACGAGGACGTCATAGTTTCATTTGACGTGAAATCTATGTTCACGTGCGTCCCTGTGGACTTTGCAGTGTAGTGCTGCAAACCTCAGCAGTCATACAGGCATTGCGTAATCAGGGGGTAGAAGAGCCTTATGTCAAAATGCTGGAAGATATATATATATAGCAACTGCACAGCTACTATAGTCCTCCATAAAGTCAGCAATAAAATTCCAATAAGGAAGGTCGTCAGGCAAGGAGACACGATCTCGCCAATGCTGTTCACCGCATATTTGCAGGAGGTATTTCGAGGCCTGAATTGGGAACAGTTGGGAATAAGAATAAATGGAGAATACCTAAATAATCTGCGATTTGCTGATGACATTGCCTTGCTGAGTCACTCAGGAGGTGAACTGCAAATCATGATCAACGAGTTAGACAGGCAGAGCAGATCGATGGGTCTAAAAATTAACATGCAAAAAACCAAGGTAATTTTCAACAGCCTAGCAAGGAAACAACAGTTCACAATTGGCAGCGAGAGCCTAGAAATTGTGCCGGAATACGTCTACTTAGGGCAGGTAGTGACAGCTGATCCGGATCATGAGAGGGAGATAACTAGAAGGATAAGAATGGGGTGGAGCGCATATGGAAAATTCTCGCAGATCATGAGTGGCAGTTTACGAATTTCCCTCAAGAGGAAAGTGTAGAACAGCATAATCTTACCGGTACTCACCTACGGGGCAGAAACGTGGAGGCTAACGAAAAGAGTTCAGCTTAAGTTAAAGGCAACGCAGCGAGCCATGGAAAGAAAAATGATAGGTGTAACGTTAAGAGATCGGAAGCGGGCAGAGTGGGTGAGGGAACAAACACGGGTTAATGACATCCTAGTCGAAATCAAGAGAAAAAAATGGGCTTGGGCAGGGCATGTAATGCGAAGTCAAGATAACCGCTGGTTTTAAGGGTAACGGAGTGGGTTCCAAGAGAAAGTAAGCGTAGCAGGGGGCGGCAGAAAGTTAGGTGGGCGGATGAGATTAAGAAGTTTGCAGGCAAAGGGTGGATGCAGCTGGCAAAGGATAGGGTTAATTGGAGAGACATGGGAGAGGCCTTTGCCCTGCAGTGGGTGTAGTAAGGCTGATGATGATGATGATGATGATGATGATGATGATGATGATGCAAGGAAACGCTTTCCGTAGACAGCTCAATGCCTTCAAGGACTCCGTTCAACGTGCACGACCTATGCCGTCTCTTGCGATTTTGTCTCGACAACACGTATTTTGTTTTCAACTGAACTTTCTACAGGCAGCGCTGCGGCACAGCAATGGGAGTTCTCTATCTCCATTGTGTGCGCCAACCTCACGCCATTGAGAGAACAGCCATTTCCACCTTCCAACCGGCACCAAAGTTGTTCCTGCGCTATGTGGACGACTGTTTCAGCATTATGCATCACGAAGATGTGCAGCCTTTCCTACTTCATCTAAATTCAATTCAGCCATCAGTACAATTTACCGTGGAAAAAGAAGCCAATGGGTTTACACTTACAGTCCCGGCAGCGGATAGCAAGATGGCCACCCTTCCCTTCCTTCACCAGACTATAATGCTCCCTAGCTCTCTCATTTAAACAGCGTACAGTTTGACCATTGCACACTCTATTTATAGGTGAGCGGAATGCTGTACCCTACCATAGTAGTGCAACGGGTGAAACCGAGTTGATGATTAATAGTGCAAATCGGCTTTTATCATCTATCATTGGACAAATTTTTGATAGCTTGTCCAATGATGATTATTTGCCCATGATGGTTATTATTGTTCAATGATGGCTATTTGTCCAACGATGGTTATTAAGAAAAAGCTGATTTGCACTATTAACCGCCAAATCGGTTTCACCCGTTGCACTACTAATGTAGTGTACAGCATTCCGCTCACTTGCAATGGTCAAACTGGACGTTGTTTTAATGAGAGAGCTAGGGAGCATTGGCAATTTGGTGAAAGAAGGGAAGAGTGGTCATCTTGCTAACCACTGCCGGGACTGTAAGTGTAAACCCATTTTTCGGAAAACTAGATTTCTTCGGCGTGGAAAGGATCGAATGGAGAGATTATTGAGGTATATCACATCAGAAAAGCAGGTGGTCAGTGTGTCAGCACCCCTTCCTTGTCTCTTCTTGATAACGAAATGGCGTTTTTGGACCATTGCGGTTGATTGACACGAGGCGATAGTAGCGCTGTACTTAAGCTTTGGTCTTCTCAATAAAAATCAGTTGGAAGTGCAGCATTCGTCCGGTCGTATGTGTGTCTGTTTCGTCCCCGTTTTTTTTTCGAGATGCTACGTTTTTTCAAGAGAGCGTCGTCAGGGTTTTAACTTGGTTAAACCTGTTATAGTGCGAAAGCATTCCGAAATCCCCAACGTAAAATGTGGGCAATGATTCGGGCCAACTTTACAGGTCGTCATCGTGTTGGGCGAGCTCAATTATGGTTGGAGACTGATTTGGGTCCAAAACAGCCAAAGTCAAATTTCGCGGGTGGACCGGGCCTAATTGGCGAAGCGACTTCGGCCAATCTGATGGTCACCATCGTGTTGGGTGCGGTCAATTATGGCAAGACAATTTTTTTCCCCCAAATCATCCAAGGTCAAATCTCGGGGGTTGGATGGGCCAAATTCACGGGCCGGCCCGATGTCAAGATCAAATGTCGAGACGGAAGGTCAGAGACCATTCCACCATGGTGGGCCAGGGTGGTCGTGGTGAACCTTGTACACATGGTATATCTTATACAGGATATTTCACATAAGACTTTTCACGATATTTAAAAACAGGCTTTTTGAGTTAGAAGAGCACTTTTTTCAGCATAGCATTGTCAGCGTTGTACATCAGAATGCAGCTAGCACGTGCTACGTAGCAAGGCAGGTTCACTAATATTGAATAGTTAACTTTTTCTTACGTGAAAAATCCTGCATAGCGCACAGCTGATGCTAGGGTAGGCATCACGCGGTTATTTCAAGGTTATCCTCGGACACGGAATCGAAGATCGAGTTCTGCATCGAGCAGAGCTTTAGCTCTAAAAAGATCGGCAAGCGCCGGCATCTAACCGTGTATGTTTGAGTAGCAGCCCGTCCAAAGTACTTCCTTGACCGGCCAATAGTATCTTGGATTTTGTGACAGGAGTTCAGTTACATATCGGCCGTAAGCTTTCCCTTCACTTCAACCTTACATGGATTTTCGCATGAGCCATATACATCTGGAATTTTTCTCAATGTTCTTCATGGATACACAATCAGGGGGCAGAAAACATGTCTTAAACGAGGGACAAACGCCTCAAACAGACGTATCAACGTACATTGTCGGAAGCATTTACTCGCTTTTGAACCCCGTGAATGCTTGCGCATCGCATATTATGTGAGAAGAGTGATTGTTAGCATTACAACGAGAGTGCCTCTAAGCACTATAAAGAGGAAAAACTTGCCTTCACTTCACTTAACTCTTTCCTTAAGGCGAAAAAAGAGTAGAAAACAAAAATATTTCTTCAAGAAGTGCTAAATGCACTGCGAATTCTAATACATAAAACTATCTTTTTGATTACACTTCCGAACGAAAAGTAGCTAGAGTTGTGCGTGAAATGTTTTCGAAATTTTATTGGTTAAATATGCCGAGAACGCAAAAAAAGAACATTTGTAAAACAAAAATTAGCCACTGCACTGCACCAGAAATTTATTACAGAAAAAGAAAAAATGCAACGCATTGCGTATGTTGTTCTACCATTCTTGCTATATTGAGCTGTGTACGTAATACACTGCACTTCCCGTGGCGTTTGAAGTTGGGGAATATGACTGCTGTTCCACAAGAGAAAGCAGTTGTGTGAGGACATGAAGTGGAGGTAGATATGGGATGTGCAGCATATTACGCTTGTTCTGAGCTCTGTTCTTGTTTCCTTTATAGCAGAGCTTGCACTTTCCAATTTTTTATACCTCTTTCTCAGTTAGTAGCAATAAAAAATAAAATAACACTGAACAAGCCCTAGAAGGGTGCGTGGTCTTCCTTCATATCGTTACGGGCTGTCGCTGCACGTAGAAACTAACCACACAAGGCAGAGACCACCGCGATGGACCCGGCTAGCGAACGCGCGCCAAGCACACACAAGTCGATCGCCGTTCACTTGGTTCGCATCACGGGTCCAGAAGCACCGTCGCGGTGCTGATTACAGGCTGTCAGAGCACGGCTTGAGGCTCTAGATCCGGAAAATATTGGGCTGCGCGGGACAGGAAGTGGATTTATAGGGAAGGCAGGAGCAATCCCGTAGATGACGGCCATAACTTTGCGCAGGCACGATACGGGCAAAGTATTACGGGCACGACACGGGCCCCTTCTCCCCAGCACAGCGAGAAGAGGCCCAGAGTAGCACAAAACAAGGAGGTGACGAGGTAGCGGCTGTTGTAGTCCTTTTGCTGAGAGGCTTGACGCGCTTGCAGTGGCATCGAGGGCATATGCAAAGGGCTGAGGACCAGATGTATGAAGCACTGTGTCAAGAGGCAACTGAGACTCACGGCCGTAAAAGAGGTAAAACGGGGAGCAGCCGGCAGTGCCGTGGCGGGAGGAATTGCAGTCAAATGTAACGTATGGGAGGTCTACGTCCCAGTCGTGGTGGTCGACAGATGAGGCGTGCGTGACAAGCATGTCAGTGAAAGTACGGTTAAGGCGTTCAATGAGGCCGTTAGTTTGCACATGGCAAGCGGTGGTTAGCCTGTGTATTCATGAGCACGCACGAAGAATCTTTTCTGCAACATTTGAAAGAATGGCGCGGCCATGGTCTCTGAGCGCCATGATGGGAGCACCATGATGGAGAATGAGGTCTTGAAGAAGGAAGTCGGCGACATTAGCGGCAGTACTGGTGGGGTGCGCGCGCGTCATAGCGTATCGGGTGGCATAATCTGTGGCTAACAACCCATCTGTTTACAGAAGTGGACTCAGGAAAGGGTCCGAAAAGGTCTAATCCAACAGGGTAGAACGGCTCCGGAGAGATGTCGATGTGCTGAAGAATGCCAGCTGGAGGAGCTGTAGGCTGCTTCCGACGTTGGCACCGATCGCAAGCACCAACACAACGGCGGACAGTGCGATAGAGGCCATGCCAGAAGAACCGGTGACGTACGCGGTCGTTCGTGCGTGAAGCGCCCAGACGACAGGGAGTAGGCAGATCACGCAGTACGTGGAGGACAACATTGCGGAGGTGCGTCGGAACAACGAGGAGGAGGTCAGGTTCGGCGGGGTGAAAGTTTCGACGGTATAAAAGCGCCATCAACCAGTGCCAAGCGGCCCAGTGAGGGGCTGGCAGGGGCAGCAATACGGCGATCTATGATGGAGAGGAGCTGAGGGTCCCGGCGCTGTTCTTCGGCAATAGTGGTGAAAGTGGAGAGCGAGAACGGCGAGAACGCATGTATACTGTCAGGAATATCTGTATGGTTAACAGGGTAATGAGAGAGGCAGTGAACATTCTTGTGTAGCCGTCCTTATTTGTTGACCACTGTGTGTCGTATTCTTGATGGTGTACGCCTAACGACCGAGGCGACAAGTAACATCCTTCAGAGAAGAGAGCCAACAGAGAGGATGATGATCGGTGATTAGCGTGAACTCCCTCCGTGTATGCAAGGTCTAAACTTTGCAATAGCCCACACTAGGGCTAAGCACTCTCGTTCTGTAAAAGAGTCATTTTTCTCAGATTGGGAGATAAGGCGGCTGATAGAGGCGCTCGCACGATTGGTTCCGGATTGACGCTGTGAAAAGATTGCACTAATGTCATGGCCACTGACATCATTACGGACTTCAGTAGGTGCGCGGTTTCGTCAAAATGTGCCAAGACCGGTGCAGTGGTAAGCTTTATGACAAAGTTCAGCAAAGGCTTGTTCTTGAGAGATTCCCAAGCGGCGCAGGCCGACTGCCGACCATCGGCAGTTCAGTGGCTCGTGGTCGGCAGCAGACCGCATTGGCAAAACAAGCTCGGCAACTGATCGGGACGTGAGCACACGCCAGGCTGCTTGGCTTAAGGCTGGAATCAAAGGTCGGGCCAGCCTTGAGCCCTGACGTAAAGCCAGCAGTCCCTCAAAAAGCAGATGGCCCGATATGGAGCTCGGCTACTGATCCTGAGTTCCCGGGTTCGAACCCGGCCGCGGCGGCTGCGTTTTTATGGAGGCAAAACGCTAAGGCGCCATTGTACTGTGCGATTTCAGTGCACGCTAAAGATCCCAAAGGTAGTCGAAATTATTCCGGAGCCCTCCACTACGGCACCTCTTTCTTCCTTTCTTCTTTCACTCTCTCCTTTATCTCATCCCTTACGGCGCGGTTCAGGTGTCGAAGGATGTATGAGACAGATACTACGCCATTTCCTTTCCCCAAAATCCAATTATTATTATTATTATTATTATTATTATTATTATTATTATTATTATTATTATTATTATTATTATTATTATTATTATTATTATGTGGAGCCTACCTGCACCGCCGGGCTACATTTAAAGGGGCTATGAAAGGGGGTCTCAACAAGGATGCAATGTACCTAGGATGCGAAAGGACGTCGTTCCACAAATATCCTCCAGCAAGACTTTTTAGATGCGCTTCATAGAAGCTGATTAACCTGTAACCAAAATTTGAATTTCCGCGTCTTCGCGCCTTTCCGTCTTCTCTCGTCACTTTTTGCACGCTGAAATGGCACTCCTCCGCCGGGGGCCTACGCGCGCGAACCAATGCTAGCAGACCGCTGCTGATGTAACAAGCGCTACTTGACGTAACGAGCGCGGATGCTGGCGTAACGAGCGCGGATTCGGGCGAAAGATCAGCACCGCAGGTCGCCGCTAGGCACGGAAGCGAGCGTTTTAAAAACTGCACTGTAAATTATTGGTTCGCTATTCAGGTCTTGTACGCGGCATGAACGCTCGTTGGCCTGTACTCTACATAATGCAACCATTTTATAGCCAACCACAAACACACTTTTCAAGGACCCTTTAACACGGAACCTAAACACTGCGATTTGGTATTATTGATCACTGTTGGCGACACATTAAGTTTCTTTTAAGAGGTTTAATATCGGAGTTAAAAAAAACCTATTTTGCCAGCGTTATTATCAAGCGCTTGTGGATTGAAGCGACAGTCGCAGAATTATCAGGTTATGGCTGAAGTTTCGATGCAGAAACACAACCATGCGCCCTCCCGTCGGAGAAGCGCGCTCGCTTCAAGATGTGCTGCTTTTACGATTTCCTTTGAGAATTCGGCGCCACCGTGCTGCAAGACAAGTTTGTACTTGAAAATTAATCGCATTTGTGTGCCTGAGCAGTAAATGAGCTTGTCAAATACATTAGGGATGCTTATTTTGTTTGTTCTTTAAAGGGCCCTGAGGAGAAATTGAAGTTGGCTTGTATCGATAGAATACCAGCTCCTGATCACAAAAACGCCGCTCTTACTGATAACAAAGCTCTTGTAAGGTAGAAAATAGCAAGAACCAAAATACAGGTATCGCCGCCACAGGCCAAACTCGCAAGTACAAGCGTGGTGACGTCGTAGGACAAGAGACGCCACCTTGGAGGAATTTTCCTTCCTACATTTTCGCGAATCTCTGAGGCTGCCCAAGGAAGATTGCACGGTTCATTATTGAAGTAAGTTTTGTTTTAAAACCGATAGTGCACTTTTATCACACAAAGAAGGCAGACAAAAGGTAACCTGAATGTTGGAAGCAAAGAAAACCGATGCTTGGCGGCACCACAGGCGGCCAGGAGAGTTTCGATTTTTTAACGCGCTTCGCGTGTATGAGCTTTGCGTGCCCCGCGGTTTTGTTTTTGACGCGCCTCGATTTACAAGCGCCGAACAGCAGAGGAACTCCAAGTGCCGCTTCATGTGCTAGTTAACCTTTGAAGGAGCCTGTTAAGGTTTGCCAGATGATCGCCACGGTCGATGAAAAACTATGATGGCACGATGGTCGGTAATCGAACAAGGCAGCACCTGTGTCTTCGCACGCTCGCCCGGCGTAACATTCCCGGCTGTGCCGGTTAACTTCAAACTAAGTAACGGAAATCGTTTATCCGTGGTGGCTCAGTGGTTAGGGGGCTCAACTACTGATCCAGAGTTCCCGAATTCGAACCCGACCGCGGCGGCTGCGTTTTTATGGAGGAAAAACGCTAAGGCGCCCATGTGCTGTGCGATGTCAGTGCACGTTAAAGATCCCCAGGTGGTCGAAATTATTCCGGAGCCCTCCACTACGGCATCTTCTGCTTCCTTTCCTCTTTCACTCCCTCCCTCATCCCTTCCCTTACGGCGCGGTTCAGGTGTCCAACGATATATGAGACAGATACTGCGCCATTTCCTTTCCCCAAAAAAACAATTATTTATTAGGGTCGGGAGACAAGGTACAAGGCAGTTCAGAAAAATTGCTGATGGCCTAGCTCTCTTAGGCCAAGATATACGTAGCGAAAGCGCGGAGATTTCTGCATCGGAAGAGTACATTCACTAGATGCGCCTTTATTGATAATTGCTGCTTGAGCCGTCGTGGCTCTTTCTTTATTGTCCTTTGTAACACATCCCAAAGATAAACCCCTTCCCAGCAATGCAAAAAAACATGGTCTATTGTGTCGGCCTGTTTACAAATTAAGCAGTTCGATCCCCACGGTAAAAAGAAATCCTTTCCCCCAAAAAAACTTTTTAACAGGTAGTGTCCCGGTGTGTAACTTAAAAAAGGTCTTTACTCAAGGTGGCACCTGCATTTTCTTCACCCCTTTTAAAACATTAGCTCCCGGACCTCCACTGTACAAGGCCCTGTACATGGGCTCTGGGAAAACAATATCAAAAAGATCATGGTACAACATTCTTTTAGTTTTATACAAATAATCGGTGGAAAAACGCACTGAAAGAAGCCTAGCACTTGACTTGAAAGAGCTACCACTTGACGCGCAGGGAATTCGTTATTTAAGCACTGACAATGAGGATGGGCTACCATTTGACCTCGTAATGATCTTGGGCCTCCACTGTATATGGCGCTCCAGAGTGGCAGGCTATTATTGTGACAAAGACGCACGACCTGCCCGAATTTATTTTCGGGAAAGAATGGACTGCTTTCTGGCCATCCAGAAAGCCGCTGCGGAGCCTCCCGAGAGGCTCTCGAGGCTAGAGCCGCTCTGTATGCTTCGTGAATTTTAGTATGGCGAAGCCAGACTCATGCTGGCTGACCACGACAGTGTCGTATGTACATAGTGTTTTGTGTGTTTTTTGTTGAGTTTTTTTGTTAAATTTTATGAGCCAAAGCCAGGCAA
This sequence comes from Amblyomma americanum, assembly GCF_052857255.1. Taxonomy (NCBI): domain Eukaryota; kingdom Metazoa; phylum Arthropoda; class Arachnida; order Ixodida; family Ixodidae; genus Amblyomma; species Amblyomma americanum. The sequence continues at coordinate 114,200,910 of NC_135507.1, forward strand.
TAAAGGAAAAGCCGTCGTGGCGGAGCGGTAGCGTCTCCGCCTCAACCGCCAATGGCCCTGGTTCGATTCCGCACCTCGGTACAGGATTTTTTTTTTTATTCAGTGAGTGGGAGGGGGGTTTCAGTAGCTCCCATAGATGCCGCTACCGAATACGTTGGTTAGCGGTTAAGCGCATGCTCTGTTAAGACGCGTTTATGCTCCCGCGTAACACGCGCGCGCGCGCTGCACGGCGACGTCACGTCGGCCAAAGCGAGACCCTCTATACTGAGCTTGACCGCCGACGCGTTCGGCGGCTTCGGCGCACTCTGACCGCACTGGCGGGGAGACTTGGAGCATGTCTCTATTTCGCGCCGAGTGCGCCAGCCGCCGCCGGCCCGGCCAGACTGATTCGGCTCCGCGGCGAGGTGCGCGTTGAGACGCAATTCAATAACTTCGGCAGTTGGGCGGAGCTGTTCTTTTCGAGCTTCCGGCTAATTTGATCCATTCACGGTACACATCTGAAGGTACATGCAATTGGGCAAGAAATCCTGATCCAGTGATATATCGGAAGCCGTTGAAGCGTCGTGCGTCGGCTTTAGTTTCAAGGCGCCCACTTTAAACGCGACCGCCCTTGAGCACCTATCCCTTTTTTGTGGAAAATAAATAACTTGGCCCTTGCAACCGTGGGAGACCTCGACGCCGCCTGCTGCCCCGTGCAACCGCGCCGTTCAAGGAATCCCAATCCGTTGGTCCCAAAGCACCGGCCAGCCTCCGATGGGCGCAACGCGCCGATCTTGTCCTGGCGCCTCGCGACTCCCCGCACTGGGATTATGATATTTAGTCGGCATTGGCTGCTCACTGAGGAAGGGGAAACGACCCTCCGACGCCTAACCTAACCGTGCTCCCTCAAAATCATCGCACGCTCTGTGGGGCTGAGGTCGCTGAAATGCAGGGCGAACATTTTGCGAGAACTACGTTGCCGGGTTCGGAAACGGGATCCATCGCAACGCTGGCAAGGCGCCGGTGCAAACGTAAACAGAGCGACGGTAGCGACCCCCGATAGATGCCTTCAACGTGCGGCGGCGGTAGCTTTCATTTTGGCAGCTGCTAGACCGCACCGCTAGCTGCCAGAAATCACGGAGTCTCCGTTTACGTCACGTTTACGTTACTCCGTCCTGTGAAATCATAAGAGTTCTCCGTGTCGTCATAAGAGTTCTCGAGTTTGAATCGTAGCGGCGGGAAAAACGTTTTCAACTTCGGACCCAAATTGCTTTGAAATAAATTTATCTTTCGCTGCAGGACAAGCGGCAACAAAGCCATGAAATGCCAAACTATCAGATATTGCTAACAAAAAAAGTTGATAGGGTTCTCCTCAGTGTCCCTTTAAGACATACGAAGAGTGCAGAGTGGGTCAGGTATTAATGACATCCTAGTCGAAATCAAGAGGAAGAAATGGGCCAGAGGAGGTCATGAGATGCGAAGGAAAGGTAACCGCTGGTCCTTAAGGGGGGATGTAAAAAAAGGATTTAACGTTGAAAGAAGCGGAGGCAACAGCAATGGCAGCCGAGGCCGCAGAAACCGGCGTGACAAAAATGAACACGGTGGACACGCCGCTGCTAAAAGTTGAGGCACGCGCGAAAAGAGCGCCGCAAAATGAACGCAAGTGTTACCAAAGCGAAAGGTGTTGCAGATGCGGTAGCGGAAAACACGATGATAACGAGTGTTCGTGGGCAAAGTCTCGGTGCTACCGCTGTGGGCGGAAAGGTAACCTTGCGCGGAAGTGCCGAAGCCGTGCGCCGAACGCAGACGAGACAACCCGAGCGGCGCGAACCAACGCTCTGGCTGTCAGGGAAGATTCGTCGAACTATGAAACGGAAGCGGCGCATATCTGGACACTAATGTCTCAGAGAAAAAAACTTTCTGGAGCCACCTGTATGCAGAGTATTCACTTGGAAGGGGGGGGGGGGGGTGGAATTGGGATGGAGGCAGATACCGTGTCACCAATTTGCGTCATCCCTCGGGAACTCTATGACAAGTACCGCAAGCAGTGGCCAAGTCTGAAAACATCCAACCTCAAGTTGTCCTTCTACGTAGGCCGCCCCCCTGTCCTGAGAGAACTTCAGTTAACCGTCCGCTACAAAGGCGCGTCCGTGGTTTGTGCCCTGACTGTGCTAGATTGTGCGGGACCAAGCCTGTGTGGGCGTGACATGCATAGCTTGCTCAACATCGCAGGCGCTCCAATCTTGCAGGCAAAGGACGCCACGACCGAAGACCGCAAAACAGCTACCGCATCAACAGCAGTTTTGAGGACTACCAGGATGTCTTTTCTGCCGGCCTGGGCCTCATCGAGGGGAAACCCGCCAGCACCCGTCTGCACCTAAAGGAAGGTACCATCCCAAAATTCTGTAAGGCGCGACATCTCTCCTACGCTCCACGCGATGGAGTGACGCAGGAGGTTGACAGGCTAGTTTCTATAGGTGTATTGTCGCCAGTGAAGCATACAGACTGGGCAACACCAGTTGTGGTTGTGATAAAGAAGGACGGCACAGTTAGAATCTGCGGTGATTTTTAGGTCACCTTGAACCCAGCCTGTGCCACTGAGCAATATCCATTACCTAGGATTGAGGGCATGTTTGCCCGCATAAGCGATGCTGACTGTTTTAGTATGCTGGACCTGCGAGATGCATACAATCAGATACCACTCGACGAAGCTGCCAAGAAGGTCTGCGTGATTAACACGCATAAAGGCATTTTCTATTTTAATAGGCTATCGTTCGGAATAGCATCTGCACCGGCAATTTTCTAGATAAAGATGGATGAGGTTCTGGCAAGGCTGCCGGGCGTACAAGCTTATTTAGATGACATGCTGGTTTCCGAAAGAAGGAATGATAATGGCAAGGCGGTTAAGAAACGCCCTACAACGCTTCCGAGAGCGAGAAGTGAAACTATATATATATATATATATATATATATATATATATATATATATATATATATATATATATATATATATATATATATATATGCATATATATATATATATATATATATATATATATATATATATATATATGCATATATATATATATATATATATATATATATATATGCATGTATGTATGTATTCGGAATTCGCGCTTGTCAGATCTAACTTTCACTTCTATATATATATATATATATATATATATATATATATATATATATATATATATATATATATATATATATATATATATATACACACACATATATATATATATATATATATATATATATATATATATATATATATATATATACATATATATATATATATATATATATATATATACATATATACGTGTCTTGATCGGAATCATGGTGGCGGAGGCCTTGACGTTCGGCGGTGAAGGAGCGAGCCAACTGGCGGCACTGCTTAGCATGACGGGTAATTTCAGAAAGGGAAGTATATTCCGAGGTGTCGGGGTTGTAGGTAAGGATTGTATCCAACATACAAGAATGTTCGCGCCCGAATAAAAGAAAGGGGAAAAGCCGTTGGTTGCTTGAGAGGCGGTGTTATATGCATAGGTGACGAACGGAAGAACCTGATCCCAATTAGAGTTGTCGGAGCGAATGCACATGGCGATCATGTCCCCAAGAGTCAAGTTGAAGCGTTTGGTGAGGCTGTTGTTTTGAGGGAGGTAAGCAGTAGTGGTGCGGTGGACTGTGTGGCACGCGGCGAGAAGCTCGCGAAGAACTTCAGACAAGAAAACGCGGCCGCAGTCAGTGAGAAGTTCTCGAGGAGCGCGGTGACGCAAGACAAAGTGATGAAGAAGGAAGAAGGCTACATCGCGAGCAGTAGCCGCAGGTAGGGCAGCGGTCTCCGCATACCGAGTGAGGTGGTCCACGGCGACTATAATCCAGCGATTCCCAGCGGTATGTGAAGGGCAGTGGCCCATATAGGTCTTCGACATTGTTATTGCGCTGCTCATGGTTTACACAGAAGAGAACTACACATACATGCAGGGCGCCCTATCTGTATGTGTTGTTTTTGTCTGTGTAAACCATGAGCAGCGCAATAACAATGTCGATGATTACAAACCAACCAGGCCCATTTTAAGCTCTTCTTAGATTCATATAGGTCGATGCCCTCACGATCGAAAGGGCGAGCCGGACACGGTATTGGCTGTAATGGGGCAGTCGAAAGGCTAGGTGTCGACTTCCGCTGCTGACAAGCAGTGCAGGAGCGAACGTAGCGACGAACGAAGTTGTAGATGCCCCGCCAATAGTATCTCTGGCGTAGTCGCTCGTACGTTTTCCGCGAGCCAGTGTGAGCGCTCTGAGGGTCGGCATGGTGGTGTTCACAAATCTGAGATCGGAGATGTCGGGGAATCATAAGAAGCCACGTTGTTCCGTCTGGACGATAGTTACGGCGGTACAGAAGATCGTCGCGGAGGGCAAAATGGGAAGTTTGGCAATGAAGGGACCGAGGGAAGGAGGCCGTAGAGTGCGCACGAAGCACGTTGAGCAAGGATGAAATCCATGGACCTTGGCGTTGTTGAAGGGGCATGTCCATGTGTCACGGATCTCCCCGGAGACCACTCGGACGCACATTTAATACACCCTACGTGACACACGCACTAGCACACAAAACTAACAAACACAAAACCCAAACACTATAAATACACACGACCCGAAAACACTGCTACCAGCGTCTACTACTAGCGTTCTACTGTTAGCGGTCGGCGTTCGTGTTCACGCTTGGTTCTCTGCGGCTGTGGCGTTATATGGGTCCAGTAGCCAGCGTCGAGATGGCGTTCGACATGCTGCGGCTAGCGTCGCTGGCGGCTCGCTGGCTGCGTCGCACAAGCTCCCGGTGCAAGCGCCTGTGGAGGGGATGCCGGTGTTGGGGGCACCACCCAGACCGGTGGCAACAGCGCTGAAGACCCCCCTGGCCGTAGCAGGTGGTAGCGTCCTCAGTTAAAACCCCGGAACGGGCTCAGGAACGGCAGAAAGTTCATGATGCGAAGCCGTAGAACGCGAGCTAACCGAAGCAGTAGCCGGCGTCGCTCTCTTCCCGCCGAACCGTCCCTTACCCGCCGGAGCCTCCACTTCTCTGTTCCTCCCCCCAGTGCCTCGCTCTCCCTCGCCCTTTTATAGCCTTGGCGTTAGTCCACGTAAGCCTTGTCGTCGTCTTCTCCTTCTTCTCTTCTCCACCAATCATCTCTATTCGCCACACCGAATCCTTCACCAAACATCTCTCTCCACCTCACCGATTGCTTCTTCATCTTCTTTACTCTTCGGTCAATCCACGTCGTCTTCTCCACACCTCTTTCCTTCATAATTTTATTTTAGACTGCCTATTATATGCGACGCGGGCCCCCTCTCTCAAGAGTTTTTCCATGAAAAACTGCTTGCGTAATCCTCATCTTTAAGCCATCCAGCCAACCGAATATCTTCTGTGGTGATTCCAGACCCAGAACACAACACACCGCAGATGTTCAGCACACACCAAAAGCACACCACTAACACAGCACACTAAACAGCATTTTCGGAACATTAACACACCACTGCCGTTGTCCGTACAGAGTCCTTAATAAAACATGTTGATGTCCACAACACTCCCTTGTATAATCACATAACACCTACTACACCAACAGCAACAAGGTACATCGTAGAGATACCTAGAGCTGTTTAGTTGGCTCTATCTGTATGCAGGTCTAATTTCAATCAATCAATCAATCAATCAATACTTTATTCAACATCATCAGGATGTTGGCTGCGCCGGCAAAAAGCCAGTGATGAGGCTTGACGAGGCCGACGCACCCTACAGAGGCAGTTTGGTAGTGACACACATAAACAACAAAAGAAAGAAAGAAACCAAGTTGATACAGAGAAGATCATGGATTAACATTCGAACATTTTAGGGCATGAGGTAGTACAGTTATCAATCAGTTATCAATCAACATATGACCTCCGTTTCGCCTGGCCCACCCGAAAACATCTCCCCCTTGATTTGGAGTAGAGCTGTGATCGTTTGTCTTCATTCAAATTGGACTTCTTTAGTGCTTCTTCCCCTCCTGCATTCTTCCATTTCGCGCGGGCCCTCGACAACATCACCTGTCTCCTCAGCTACTACCGAAAAAGCTATCCTGGGGGCATACCGTACGGGACTCCTTTCTTCGTATTTCTTCGACATATTCACATGAAAATCCTTCTTAGTGTCATCTATCAATAACTCATAATCCATGTCCTTTTTCTTCCGCGTCAGAAGGTACGGGCCCTTCCATTGCATCAGTAACTTATTATGATCCGTGGATAGCAGGAAAAGAACCATGTAGCCCGGATTCACATTTCTGTGAATGACTTTCTTGTTATATCTCTTATAGCGTTCGCGCGCCTTTTCCAGACCTTGATGTGCAAGCCTGCATGTTTCCTTCAACCTGTCCCGAAACTCAAGAACGTAAGTGTATGTTGTCTTGAGATCTGATGCAATCTCTTTATTTAGCCCACAGCTCCTTGAGTATTGCAAGTGGACTTCTAACGGTTCTCCCATATAATTATCGAAAGGCGAGAAACCATGACCCGTTTGGGGTACATTGCGGTAAGCGAACAAAAGAGATGGGAGATATTTATCGCAATCAGTAGGTCTCTCCTAGCACATTTTCTTGATCCCATTTTTGAGGGTGCCGTTTAACCACTCTACAAGACGATTACATAGAATGGTATGGTGTTGTTAGTAACTGTCTTACTGACAAAAGTCGGCTAACCTCCTTCATTAGTTCTGACGTGAAGTTTGAGCCCCGGTCACTCAAAATTTCTCTGGAGAACCCATAATGCGAGAACATCTCCACAAGACCCTTCGCCACCCCGGTCACTCAAAATTTCTCTAAAGAACCCATAATGCGAGAACATCTCCACAAGACCCTTCGCCACTTGAATACTGTGAATAGCCTTCCATAGAATAGCGTCAAGATAACGAGTGGCCACGTCAACTAGAGTAAGCACATATCTCTTGCCTATAGTGGAAACTGAAGAGATAGGCCGATCTTTCAAACGGTAGGTCGATGGCTGGCATATTGCCCAAAGGTACGGGACCAACTCTTCCCTTCGGAACTGTGCGCTGACACACGTCACATGAGCGAACAAAGTGTTTAACGTCACTCTCGACACCTGGCCAGAAGAACTCCTCGGTGATCCTAGACACCGGTTTTTGAACACCCTGGTGTCCGGCATAATGGCGTCATGTCCTATAAGCGTTACACGGTCTCTCTCATATCTTTCGGTAACACCAGCTGCTAGACCTTTCTTCCTGAGCTAAATATGCATTCCCTTTACAGAAGACCATTTGCCAACTGATATTCGAATGACGTACGACTCCTCTTTCTTTTCACTTTTTCCTCGATTCTTTCGAAGCAGGCCTTCAAGCTCGGGTTTTCTCTTTGCCTCATTGCAATTTCCCCCCGGTGTTACGCTCAGACACATCGTAACGGGAGTAGAGAGCGGACGCTCCGTTGCTCGGGCGGTCGCTTGAGCCCTTGTCTCGACAGCCGACTAGAAACTGACGGCCCATCACCCGCCTGAGCTGTCGCGGGTCTTTCCTCCTTTGGGTGTTCTTCAACGTCGAGCATCCTCCACTCGTGATCGGAGTCTTGGACACTTCTTGCACGCCTAATGTTTCCCAAGATGAGATCGTAGATGGGTTGGTCTACCCATTTTGCCACTACCTGTCCAGTATAATATGGCGTGGACACTAGAATCCTGGCTTCAGGAAGGTACCTTAATATGCTATCTACAAGAGTGACGGCCGACGCTTCCCCTGTAAGATCCTCGTCCTTCACCAGGCTTCACCGAACCAGAACTGTGTTGGCTCCGCTGCCTCTAAGAACCAATATAGGACGGTCCCCTATTTGCCCAACCACCACCAGCATTGCTGCTTTCGACTTCGGTGTTCCTCTCACCGCCTCATTTCCCAGCGGCGTTTGCTCTTTCAGCTGTGGAACTTCAGGAGGTGTGACAAGTTCTACACAAGAGTCGACAACGCATGCAGCTCGGTCCTGCGTTCTGTATCGGCATTCAGAGCATGACCCCTCCTATTACTACCTTGACACACAACCTGTGTCTTTTGGGCAACGCTACTAGTCCGACAGTCAACTGCACGGTGTCCCACCTTCCAGCACGCTACTAGTCCGAAAGTCAACTGCACGGTGTCCCACCTTCCAGCCCCGGAGGTCATGGGCGTCCGGATGGCGAGATAAGAGGGGGCAGCTGCACGCCCCTGAAAATTTGGAGAATAATTTTTTTCCCTCCAGCTAAAAACTTGATTAGCACACCCATGTTCCTCATATTCGTAGAAAGCCGCCGCGGTGGCTCAGTGGTTATAATGCTCGGCTGCTGACCCGGAAGACGCGGGTTCGATCCCGGCCGCGGCGGTCGAATTTCGATAGAGGCGAAATTCTAGAGGTTCGTGTATTGTGCGATGCCAGTGCGCGTAAACGAACCCCAGGTGGTCGAAATTTCCGGAGCCCTTCACCATGGCGTCCCTCATAGCCTGAGTCGCTTTGGGACGTTACACCCCCATAAACCAAACCAAATCATCATATTTGTAGAAGCGCCATTCAGGATTGCGAGCAAACTTTGCACTCTGCACCCTCTGACGTAACCTTTGAAGTAACACGGTGGTTTGGGCTAGTTGGTCGCAATTCATAATGGAGACAAGTTTCGCAGCATGAATAAAACGCACACAGAAGACAACGAACAAACAGACAGGACTGTGCTGCACTTCCAACTGATTTTATTTGAAAAAGCTCGACGTTTAAATCAATTCAGTTATCATGAGGTGAAACCTAATCACAATCATCCAAAAAGCCATTTCACTCTCCAGCAATGACAGTGAAGGCGTGCTGACGCAATTGTCACCGGCTTTCCTAATAAAAAAGGCTTAGATAATTTCACGCTGAAGCTTGTCCTTGGCGTGCTTCAGTGCAAAGCACAGGAGCTTGCATGGGACACGGGTTTGACCCAAAACCAGTTTAAGGCATCACGAGGCTGGGTGCAGAAGTTTATGCGAAGGGCCGGGTTCTCCCTTCGAAGCACGACTTCTAATTGCAAGAACCTGCCCGGGGACTTCGAATCAAAACTTCGAGAGTTCCAGCGCTACGTCATCGATCTTCGTCGTTCTACCAACATGCCACGGACATATCGGCAATGCCGACAAGACCCCCGTGTATCTGGACATGCCTATGTCCAGAACAGAGCACAAGTCTGGTGAGCATGAAGTTCGCCTTAGAAGCACAGGCAACGAAAAAAAAGGGATTACCGTTATGCTGGCATTCTTGGCTGACGGCCGTAAGCTCCCTCCATTTATCATTTTTCGCCGGAAGACGATCCCGAGGGAAACTTTCCCGAAAGACGTTATCGTGCGCTGTCACGAAAAAGGCTGGATGGACTCGAACCTTGTCATAGATTGGATTCAAAGCGTGTGGGACCGAAGACCAGGCGCATTGCTACATCGGGAAGCAATATTGGTTCTGGACTCTTTCCGAGGTCACCTGACACCCGGCGTCAAACAAAAGCTACAGCGTGACCGAACGCATCTCGTTGTTATACCGGGTGGCATGACCTCCATTCTCCAGCCTCTGGACGTTTGCATGAACAAGCCCTTCAAGGATCGCTTGCGACAATTATACTGGGAGTGAATTGAAAGCGGATCAACAACAACACCTGCAGGTAGGCTGAAATGCCCAAGCGCGTCTACCGTTGCCCACTGGGTTTCAGCAGCCTGGTACGGGCTGCCTCGAGATTTGGGCTACCGCGCATTTAAGAAATGCTCAAGTTCAAATGCTCTAGACGGAAGCGGGGACGACCTGATGTGGGAGGCAGGTAGTGTCAAAGAAGAGTCAAGCTGCGATGATGACAGTGACGGCGACAACTGCCGCGAGGATGAGGGCGTATAGGAATGCCTGCTTGGCTTGTATTTCAATAAAGTTGTCTTTGACCCTCGGAACTGTGCGATGTCGGTTCCTCGCGTCACATTCGGGTTATTTCGGTTTTTCCGTCGCACGCCCGAAGTCTCACGAAGTCGCACGCCGGCGTTACAATCGTAGTTTTCTTTTTCCCCTTTTCACACCCAAAAAGTCGACCCTCGCGTTACAATCGTGGTCGCGTTACATTCGAGTAAATACGGTATATAAATCCGCTCCTCAAAAAGCTTGTACGCTTGTAGTGCACTAAATGTCGAGGCCAGTATTCTCATATGCGATCCATTTCAAATAATTAGGATAGGACCACATAATTATTAGGTCCCAGATAAATGCAACCGAAACTAAATTTTGTGTATGACTGCCTATCAAAATAGGATAGTCAATTAAATAAGATTTTTTATTGATGGAAGAGTGTAATTCGTAGGAGTCTATGCTTTGCTTCATTTTCTGGTCATGGAAACGATTGTCAAGCTCTTCGGACGAATTATACAGTGTAAACACTCAGAGGGCCACACAGCCATGAAAACGGCTGCAGTACGTCTGCGGTATGATTTGCCAGAGAAAAGGGAAGGAGGCAACGTTTTTTCTCATATGTAAAAGGTATTCGAGAGAAACACCAAAAATGGAGGCCCACGCGCTTTTTCCGTTCTGTAATGAAAACAGGTATAAAAGAACGCCGCAGCTAGGCTTCGGAGAGAACGAGTAAAAGCATATGAAATGGCAAAAGAGGGGAAATGACTGCCATAAAACATAGACGGCAATCTTCGAGAACGGGTGCTGGCAAACGCCAGGACGCTCTTAATGACCAGCGAGTCAGCGACTTAACAGGGAGCCGAGGGGACCGACAACGAGCAGATCCTACTTTCGAAGCGGCCGCCGCCACACAAATGCCTCAAACCCAGCGCCCGGCCAATGACACAAAGCAAAGTAAAACGAAATACACTGTGCAGTATGTTCGTGCGCTGTGGCCAAATACAAGATCCCTTTTTCCTGAAAAGACATCCGAACCCTCTCCTGTCGGGAGCCTTCTCTTTCGCCGCCCCCTGCACATAACCGCCGTCACCCTCGCATTGAGTGCTACTGCGACTCGCCTCCCGGCCCGCCGAGCCGCCGCGACGGGTCGAAACAGGTTTTTCCGTCGCTGCGACAGGATTCGCTGGCATTTTCGCATGCATGTGAAACGTGAGTGATGGCTGCGTCAACGGCGGAAACGTAGGGGAAAGCGCCGCACGCCAGGGGCGTCGGTGCGCTCAGCCAAAAGGGTCAAAGCAGCCCCGCTGGCCCCGCTTCCACGCTTTGGGTCACACCAGCGAAGTGCCGCGTCCGGGAACGCGTCGTTCCGCCGTTGTCCAACGACGCCATCGTTAGCTCTCCTGATGGGCGACCTGATGCAGACATGCAGCGGAACCGGCGAGCATGTGTTTCGAGCGGTCTTGAGATGGGTGTGTGTTTGTTTGATCTCTAGAGAGATAGCGACACGGAGAGAGACAGTGCACAGGACATCTTGTTTCCGCCTTCGTCGCTCAGGTACGTTCGTACGTATGCCGGCCACCGAACCGGCAACCATTGTGAATGTGCATTTGGATGAGTGCCCCTCCGGCGTGAGAGGCCTCGCCACAGCGGCGGTAGCGAGTAAATGATTCCGACCATCTTCCCACAAAAGGAGCCGACACGGCCACGTGTTTACCAGCACGTGCATCTTTGTACAATGAGAAACCCTTTGGGTGGATCCTTGGCAGGCTCCCGCAGAGTGGCGCCGCTCTATCTTCTGCGGGGTAGGCGTGATACACTAATAAAAATGAATGTAGCCCAAACAAGCATCGGCCATACAAATAAAATTAAGTACATTGAATTATTGTTCGGCCAAACAAAAAGTAACATTGCTATAATGTTTTGGTGCTACCTGGAAAATTCACAAGTGGTCATCCACAAAGTCAGGGCACGAGAAAAATGATAGGAGAAAACTTGTAAAGTACGTACAAACATATTTCAAGCTAGATGAGGCCATTGCTACCGCGCACTAAAAAATCGTTAAGCTACTGCCCTCTACAGCTTTGCACCATATCCACTGATATTGATTCCATGTAGGACCGAAACATTATAATAATGTTACTTTTTTGCTTTAGTCGAGAGTTAATTGTATGTTCTTGATGTACTTTTTCTGACGTTTTTGCATTGTTATATATTTAACGTTTTATAGCACTATATAAAAATCAATAATAAATAAATGCAATATTCTCGAAAATGTTAAAGTAACCTCCCACGAGCATGCGGGTCCCCCAGTTGTGATGGTGCACAAGTTGGCACTTTTCAAAGACGAACTACGGGGGCGGCACTTGAGCCCCACACACAGCACAGGATGCAAATCATACATTCGCCTCCGAACGGGTACTGTCGTCTCAAGCCTATACACCCGTTTCCAACGGATGGCTGGTGAGCAATAGTGACGAATGTTTAATAAAGAAAACTTCCTAACAAAATATTGGAGCTGCGCATAGAATGAATGGCAGGCACAATATGAGCGATTTAGTTTCAAGGTACAGCCAGTCGAATAATATATTTACTGTAGGAACAGCGATAAAAGGTCTGGGACAAACATATTGCACTTTTTTATATATATTATTTATAACGTTGGAATAAAAATTAGAGGACTCTATTAAAAAAATCTTCATTTGCAACATTAAACTGATGTTTTGGCACAACATATAACATTGTATGGTAATTGGTTTATGGGGGTTTAACGTCCCAAAGAGACTCGGGCTATGAGAGACGCCGTAGTGAAGGGCTCCGGAAATTTCGACCACGTGCGGTTCTTTAGCGTGCCCTGACATCGCACAGTACACGGGCCTCTAGAATTTCGCCTCCATCAAAATTCGACCGCCGCGGCCGGGATCGAATCCGCGTCTTTCGGGCCGGCAGCCGAGCGCCGTAACCACTCAGCCACCGCGGCTGCATTGTATGGCAATTTTTAACAATATATTAACATTAAAAGGTCGCCAATAAATATAATATCTACTCTCAATGTTGAACTAATGCTTTCCTTATAACACATAAGGTTATTTATTAATGTTCAACATCAATGTAACATTCCAATGCGGCATTTCACATTGCTGCCATTATTCTAACGTTCGGTGTGACCCGCGACCCATCCACCTTGTATGAACGCTATTGTAATCGAGCGCCCTTTACATGGCGTCCTTTCCGTGCGTATATGTTTGTTTCTATGAGTGCCTGCTTTACATTTTGCGACCGGAGCCTCGGCGCGGTGGTTCAGCGGGTAGTGCTCTCGACTGCTGAGCCCGAGTACGCAGGTTCGATCCCGGCCGATGCGGCCGCGTTTCGATGGAGGCGAAATGCAGAAGGCGTCCATATACTGTGCGATGTCAGTGCACGGTAAAGAGATCTAGGTGGTCGACATTATCTCAAGCTCTCTACTACTGCGTCCCTCATAGCCTGAGTCGTTTCGGGACTCTAAACCCCATAAAAACACACAAAACAAATTTTGTATAAAAAAACATACACTCGCTAAAATTTTTGACGAAAAGAAAGGAACACGACGTTTCGGGGCTCGTACGGGTGCCTTGATCACTTCGAGCGCCGCATGGAACGACGGTGGCTTAAGTGCGGTTAAAACTGCGTAATGTCCGATTGTAGATCTCTGGAAGATTTCCACGTGTCCTGTTGAGAGCATGCTTCGTGTTATGTATTTGAAAAGATTCTAAGAGAAGGTGCGATGATAAGTTTTTTCTCTGTGGCAGTGACTGATGCTTCGTCCCAATCGATGGTGTGTCCCGTTGATACGCTGTGTTCCGCCAAAGCATCAGATGTGGAGCGGCCGTTCGCGACGTCATTCTGATGCTCTCTCAGCCTGCGTCTGAAGTTTCCGGTTTCGCCAATGTAAGCGGCGTTACAGGCTTGACACGGTATCTTGCATACCACGCCCGGGTACCTTGAGAGATCTATACGATCGTTTACATAGGACATTACGCAATTTTAGCCATACTTAAGCCACCGCCCTTCCGTGCGGCGCTCTATGTGATCAGGGGACCCGTACAGGCCCCGAAACGTCGTGTTCCTTTTTTCATGTAAACTATTGGTGAGTGTATGTTTATTTCTACAGTGTTCGCCCCCTCGCCAGACGGTATTCCGTCAAACTCTGGACTACAAAACAAATTTTACGACCGGAGTGGAGAGTGTCCCTTCCCCACGGAAGTCGCGCGGTGTTGCTTTCACTCCCAAAGTGCGCACTGGGGGACATTGCGGCTTGCACGTGTGCGTGCCTCTGTGTTTGTGCTTCGGTGTTTTTAAGTGGCTGGTTGCCAACGGATCTGAAAACAGCCAAGACAGCGGACGAGAGAGCGACAAGCGGCGAGCAGTGTGTGTGGTTCCTCGACTGTGCGGATGCGCGAGCAAGATCGAGCGAGGTGTATGATGCTGCGAGCGTGCATTTATCCTGTAAATAAGTTTTCGTTGTATATATAGCCACTTTTTGTTTTCAACGCATGTGTTCAACTGTTTTTCCAGTCAATGTGTATATATTTTCTGACACTATCAACCAAGAGGAACTCCGTAGCCAGCTTTGTCTCGAGCGGTCCCGAATGATGGACATCCGACGCTTCTTCAAGCGTCAGCGGTTGTCTGACGAAGCGTTATCCAACGAGAGGTGGGCAATGCCCACATTTTTACTTTTCCTCCTTCACCCTCACTTTTGAACCCATGGCCCTCCCTCACCCTCGCCCTCATTTTGAAAAGTTATCCAGCCCTCCCTCACCCTCACTAATAGTCGTTTTAAAACTCGAGCTATTTTTGTAGTCGGAAACTTCTGGTGATATTACTGAGTAATAAACATACAAGGCGAGCCCTCCCAGCACTATTGGACAAGAGGCCAGATGCTTATACTTTTGTGTGTGTTTGAGCTGTTTGAGCTGTTAATGAGACAAAACCGAGACAGTTACGAGTTACGAGACAAAACCGAGACATTTGCGAGCCCTAAAATATCACTGTGCCTTTACTTCAGGTACGCACTGCATGCATACCTGTGCCCTGCACTTGTAACATATTATCTATATTGTCGCCGACAAACGTAGGGCGGCACGAAAAGGGGCATTTTTTAATCCGAAGGCCAGAAACCCAGCAGCGCGCGTTCGAACGGGAACGTCCTCCTCTTCGCTCCCACACGAGCCCAGTAATGCCGCTCGGCCGCATGGCGGCGCTCGCAGAATATGAGCAGTGTGGCGTTGCCCCCCTCCTTTCAAGAGGCATCGCCTCGATGCCTCCGGCAAGGGGGATAAAGAGTGTGGAGACACCGAAAGTGCGATGGCGTGTGGTGGCAGCTCTGAATGTGAACTCCGGGAGGGGCTAACGGGCGTAATACGGTTTCATGCGGGACACGTGGACGACTTCAGACTTGGGCGGGCGAGAAGACCGGACAACTCCTTGCGGGTACACTTCATATTTCACATCGCTGAGCTGACGTAGCACCTCGTAGGGGCCGAAGTAGCGCCGCAGAAGCTTTTCAGAGCGACCGCGCACACGTATAGGGCTCCATACCCAGACGTGCTCGCCGGGTTCGTAAATCACCTCCCTGTGGCGGAGGTTGTAACGCCGGGCGTCAGTTGTCTGCTGGTGGCGAATGCGTTGTCGAGCAAGGTGGCGAGCGGCTTCTGCATCGCGAACGAATTGGTCAGCGCCTGGGACAGACGAGGGGGTACAATCCGGGAGCAGCATGGCGTCAAGCATGGTCAGGGCATCTCGGCCATACACCAAACGGAAGGGGGTGAAGCGCGTCGTTTCTTGGAGGGCGGTGTTGTACGCAAACGTGATGTAAGGAAGTATTTCGTCTCAGTTGCGATGGTCACCGTCAACATACATAGACATCATATCTGTGATGGTCTTGTTCAGCCTCTCAGTAAGTCCATTTGTTTGAGGATGGTAAGCAGTCGTTTTTCTATGACTGGTGCCACTAAGACGGAGGACCTCGTGTGTAAGAGCCGACGTAAACGCGGTTCCCCGGTCAGTTAATACAACCACGGGGGCGCCGTGACGAAGCACGATGTGGTGAACAAAGAACTGTGCAATTTCAGCCGCGGTGCCACGGGGAAGAGCCTTGGTTTCACAATAGCGGCTTAGGTAGTCCGTGGCAACAACAATATACCGGTTTCCCATGGAGGACACCGGGAATGAGCCCAGTAAGTCCATGCCGACTTGTTGGAATGGGATTTGCGGTGGATCAATTGGCTTCAGAAGGCCGGCCGGTTTTGTCGGTGGTACCTTCCGTCGTTGACACTCACGGCAGGTTCGAACGTAGCTTTGGACGACCGCAGCAAGCCGTGGCCAGTAGTACTTGTGGCGGAGGCGTCCCAATGTTCTGGAAAAACCGAGGTGGCCAGAAGAAAGGTCGTCGTGGCATGCAGCGAGAACTTCCTTACGAAGCACGGTTGGGACAACGAGGAGATACGCAGTGTCGGTTGCACCGTAGTTTTTCTTGTAGAGGACTCCATCTATTAAGCAAAACGACGAAAGTCCGCGCGAGAAGAGTCTGGGCGGAGACGGAGCGGTTCCTTCGAGGTACTCGATTAGAGGCAGCAGTTCGCAGTCGGCCCTCTGGTGGTGGGCAAGGTCGGATGTGGTGACAGCGCCGAGGAAAGCAGAATCGTCGTCGGACTCATCTGGTGGGCACGGAAGAGGAGCTCGGGAAAGACAGTCTGCATCGCTATGTTGCCGACCCGACTTATACACGATGGTGACGTCGAACTCTTGCAACCGAAGGCTCCACCGTGCAAGTCGCCCCGATGGATCTTTGAGGTTCGCAAACCAGCACAAGGAGTGATGATCGCTGACGACTCGAAACGGGCGGCCGTACAGGTATGGACGAAATTTTGTGATTGCCCACACAACAGCGAGACACTCCTTTTCCGTTGTGGAATAATTCACTTCGGAACGGGACAAAGTGCGACTTGCGTATGCGATCACGCCTTCCACACCGTCTTGCCACTGCACAATCACCGCACCGAGGCCCACATTGCTGGCATCTGTGTGCAGTTCCGTGTCGGCCTGCTCGTCGAAGTGGGCAAGGATAGGCGTAGATTGGAGGCGGGCCTTAAGCTCTATGAAAGCTTTTTCCTGATCTTGGCCCCAGAAAAAGGGTTCGGAGTCTTTTGTCAGGCGAGTCAGCCGCTCTGCGAGCTTGGAGAAGTTTTGAACGAACATCCGATAATAGGCGCAAAGCCCCAGGAAACGCCGCAAGCTTCGTTTATCTGTTGGTTGGGGAAATGCAGCAACGGCAGCGGTCTTTTCTGGGTCGGGGCTAACGCCCTGAGCGCTCACAATGTGGCCAAGAAACTTGAGCTCCCGAAATGCGAAGTGGCACTTTTCAGGCTTGAGAGACAGACCCGCAGAACGAATTGCTTCGAAGACGGCACGCAAACGTTTCAGGTGCTCCTCGAACGTGTCGGAGAAAATCACGACGTCGTCGAGATAGGCAAGGCAGGACTGCCACTTCAGGTCAGTTAGTACGGTGTCCATCATACGTTGGAACGTCGCAGGGGCTTAACACAAGCCGAAAGGAAGCACCTTAAATTCGTACAGTCCGTCAGGAGTAACGAAGGCGGTCTTTTCTCGGTCACGTTCGTCGACCTCGATTTGCCAATAACCGCTACGAAGGTCGAGTGACGAAAAGTAAGTAGCATGGCGGAGGCTGTCTAATAAGTCATTAATGCGCGGCAGTGGATAGACATCTTTTTTGGTAACGTTATTGAGACGTCTATAATCTACACAGAACCGTAGGCTGCCGTCCTTCTTTGCGACGAGAACAACAGGTGACGCCCAGGGGCTCGTCGATGGTTGTATGACGTCGTCGTGGAGCATTTCGGCAACTTGGCGGCGGATAGCATCGCGCTCCTTCGACGAAACACGATAAAGACGCTGACATAGCGGTCTCTGGACACTGTCGACGATAATACGGTGCTTAGTTATTGGCGTCTGGCGAACCTTGGGTGTTGATGCAAAACACTCGCGGAAAGAGTCAATAAGGCTTTCCACGCGGCGTTTCTGATTGGTCAGAAGGTCAGGGTTGACGTCGGTCCTAATGGCTGTTGCAGTGTCCTGTTCAGCTATTTCGGGGGCCGTTGTTGATAAGGCACATTGGCCGGCATGTTCGCCAAGTTCTTCAAAATGGGCAATCACCGTGTTTTTCGTCAAATGTTGGGGTTCACAACTAAAGTTGGTCACAAAGAGCGTGGTACGCGCGTGAACAAGGTCGACAAGAGCGCGAGCAACGCAAACTTGCCGAGACAGTAGCAGCGACATATTCGCTTCGGCAATGCCCCGAGTACCGGAGCTGGTATCACACTGGACTGTGACAAACTTGCTTGCTCTCGGCGGTATCGTTGTGTGGTCATCAGAGATGCGTAATGGTGCTCTGTGCGGCTCGGGGTCGGTATCAACGGCTCGCTGTGTCGAAAACGATACCAATTGCTCGTGCAGTTTGATGACCGCCCCATACTCTTTAAGGAAGTCCATGCCGAGAATCAGTTCTTTAGAGCACTCTCGTAGCACGGCGAAGGAGCCAGTGAAAGTAGCCCCGCGGATCTTTATACGGCTGGTGCAGACGCCAACCGGCGTTACCACATGGCAACCAGCTGTGCGTATCTGCGGCCCATGCCAAGGTGTTAGAACTTTTCTGAGGGTTGCGGCTAGGTTACTACTCATGACAGAAAAGTCGGCTCCGGTATCGACGAGTGCAGATACGTCATAGCCATCGGCGGCAACAAGAATTTCGGCGGCGGAAACAACTGTTTGACACTTTGTCGGCGAGGTTTTTGGTGCCGTCGTCGATGGGGTCATCGCTGAGGTCGTCGGTGAGGTCGGCGGTGGGATCGTCTTTAAGGTCGGCGGGTGGTGTCGCATAAAATCGTCGGATGGAGGCTGTTCACTGTCTGCGGCAGCGGCGGTCCTACCCCCAGAGGACGCCGTCTTCAGTTTTCCCGGCGGGGAGACGTGCCTCTGAATTGGCCAGATGATGGTGCATGACTGGGTGGAGGAACTCGTCTTGGAGACGGCGACCTAGACTGGCGTCGTGGAGGCGTTGAGGGCAGCACATTATCGGCCAGGTACTGCTCAATGTCTCGCGGTCTCTCACCATAGCGCGGTCGAGGTGCGCTCGGTGGAAATCCTCTTAATCCCATCCGCAGTGGTAGCATAGTGGCCGGTTGTTGGGTGGGCGCCACACGTCAGCTTTCGAACAGGGCGCGGGTCACGCAGCTCGGCGGAGGGAAAGTACCCCTGCGTTTGTTCGGCAGCAGGGCGGAACGCATGTGGAACTGGCGCAGGTCTCCGCAGAGCTTCACTGTAGCTCATGATGTACGGCTCCGGCTGCGGTGTCCGTAGGGCTTCGTTGTAGCTTCTGGCTTACGGCTCCGGCTGTGGTGCCGGTGGTGGCTGGACTGCTCGCCGAATTTCCTCGCGGACGGCATCGGCTACAGCTGCAACACTGGCAGGTGGAGCATCTAAGCGGAGGTTGCGCAGTTCTTCGCGAACTACACTCCGCACAAGCTCCCGAAGAGCCTCGTCCCCGGCGACTGGCAGGGACGCACAATAGTTGCTGGCCGCAACACTTCCCGGACGACCGTACTGCGCACTGCGTTCCTGTAAGGAACGTTCCATGCCTGTGGCTTCTTTAGCGAAGTCAGCGACGTTTCTTGGTGGGTCGCGTATGAGGCCAGCGAAGAGCTGCTCCTTCACACCACGCATGAGGTGGCGCACCTTGGTAGCCTCTGGCATGGCAGGGTCAGCCCGATTGAAAAGACGTGCCATGTCTTCAATAAACATAGCGACGCTTTCGTTCGCCTGCTGTGACCTGGTGCGAAGGGCGAGTTCGGCATTTTCCTTGCGGGCGTTTGTGCTGAAGGTAGCCAGCAACTGACGGCGAAACGCTTCCCAGTTCGTAAAGGATGCCTCATGGTTCTCGAACCATGTCTTCGCAGAGTCTTGGAACGAGAAATAGACGTTTCGTAGTTTTCCGTCGTCGTCCCACTGGTTAAAAGTGGCCACACGGTCAAAGCTGGACAACCAGTCCTCGACGTCCTCAAACCGATCGCCGTGGAAGGATGGTGGTGAGCGAGGGGTGAGAACTACAACGGGCGGGACAGTGCCGGAAGGCTGGTCTGTCTGACTGCCTGTAGTAGACGTCATGGTACGCACCGGCCTCGTCAGTGGCTGACACTCAGGTTGCAGGCCTCGCAGGCGGCGGCTCGCTTTGTGGACGGGTGTTGTGTCCAAGCGTCGCTGATCAGCGTCAGAGTTGCCCTCCGGGTGAGCGTTCATGGAACGATACCCAGCGGCTCCACCAAAATGTCGCCGACAAACGTACGGCGGCACGAAAAGGGGCTTTTTTAATCCGAAGGCCAGAAACCCAGCAGCGCGCGTTCGAACGGGAACGTCCTCCTCTTCGCTCCCACACGAGCCCAGTAATGCCGCTCGGCCGCATGGCGGCGCTCGCAGAATGTGAGCAGTGTGGCAATATGGACTGCTAAAATGAGTCAGCGCATTGTTGTGTCTGTGTACAAAAACTTATGTAGGCCAAGAATATTTAGAAAACAATTCGATAGTGTTTACCACAACAGTTACAATGAGCGCTAAATGTAGAATAGACTCAGAACAAGGAAAGTTAGTAGATCGCTTAGTTACCATTACCCGATGTCATTACGCTTGCACTGGGTCTTCTGAGTTTCACTGCTTCCCATTTGCCGCCATTCCGTGCGGTTTGCTGCGTGCTCGTTCGATGGCGCTTCCACGCGCACATACGGAACATGATGAAGACCAGGCTTTCAAACTACAGCGTGAACACGGCTACGTGACGAAGACGACGGCTTTGCAAGCGCAGATCGAGAGCTTGGCAGTTCGTACAACCAAGATGTTAAGATTTCTCCCAACTGATTGTTCATCTTAGGGAAGTGTATGAACCAACCGACTTTAAACCGGAGTGGCACTCCCTCTTGGTGATGGGCTGAGCCTTACTTGGCGTCAGGCGCGTATCCAAGCCACCCCCTCCCCCCGAAATCACGCTCACCCCTCCCCCGCAATGTTCTTTTTAGGCATGAGCACTGCTGCCCCCCCCCCCCCCTTCACAGGCCTTCGCCCTATACAACTGCCTCGGGCCCCTTCCGAATAAAATTTCTGGCTACATGCCTGCTTCATGTCTAGTGTGCTGTTGCTCTGGCTTTTTGCGATGTGCTTCGTGGCATTTTCGAATAGCTTGATAAATAATTTAGTTAATGTAAATAGAATATATTTTCAAAGCAATAAATCCCATCTTTTAAAAAAAGCTGTGGCCATGGCGCTATGTTCTGAACCAGCGGCCAACGGAGCTGGTTTTTTAGCGCCGCAGCGAGTTCGAATTCTTCTCCCCAAGCTATAGTGTTTTTTTTATTTTTTAGTGTCTTCACCCAGTACAATGCCTGCTTTCCGCTGCAGTGAGGCTCTTAACCTCTCGCTTAAAATAAAACATCATTCAGGCCACTTTAAAATCGAACAGCTGGCTAAAATGCAGAACCCAAATTGCAGCTAAAATGCAGCTAAAATGGTAATCACTACAGTGACCTAGAAGTATTGGGTAGTGGAAAAAGCGGAGCTGAGGGCGCACGGACCGCGTGAAGCCGCGAGCGCAGACTGCCGCTAGGGGCGCTGGCGTGCTCTTCCCGAGTACATGCCCGAGGAGACCGTGCGCGCTCCTGACGTTTCTGAGTAGGCGATAGTTGTGTGTGTCTTGCCTTGTCGTCCCATCGTACTACTTCGCCGTTCGTGCTACGAGTCAGCGTATTGTGCTTTGCAGATTTTTACAAGTGAAGTTATCGAAAGCGCCCAGTGTGACCATTGCACTCTTCTATTTTGGACCATGGAAAAGAAGAGGAAAAAAGTTGACACGCATTGCTATGCGCCCGTATGCAAGAGTGGGTATCCCGGTTTTCGAGAAGCAGATGGGCGCACATTGTCGCTTTTATCCTGGTGCCGCGCAATTCTCCACCGGGTTAAAAAAAAAAATCCGCGTGTCGATGGATTTGCATAACCAGGCCTGGAGTGCGGCCTTATCTCGGTGACCAGAACCGACAACGCACTCTCTCACCAGAGCAGGATTTGGCCACCCTGGTGTAGTACTTGGCAACAACCTTCTATGATCAAACCAATTAACCCTCGGCCCTCAGTCCCCAGCGGCTGCAGAGCGACTGACCACGGCGGCAGTCAGACCTGTGACGCAGCGGAGGGTGCTAAGAATCTCTGGCTCCGGACAGGCCGCCATTGGAATCTGAACCTGGCAACGTTTAACGCTAGAACTTTAGCTAGTGAGGCTAGCCTAGCAGTGCTGTTCGAGGAACTAGCGGGAATTAAATGGGATGTGATAGGGCTTAGCGAAGTTAGGAGGACAGGTGAGGCGTATACAGTACTAAAGGACGGACACATACTGTGCTATCGCGGGTTAGAGGGTAGACGAGAACTAGGTGTGGGTTTCCTCATTAATAAGGATATAGCTGGCAACGTAGAGGAGTTCTACAGTATTAACGAGAGGGTAGCAGCTATAGTAATTAGGCTGAATAGGAGGTACAAGCTGAAAGTTGTGCAGGCCTACGCACCCACATCCGCCCATGATGACCACACCGTTGAAAGCTTCTATGAGGACGTAGAATCAGCAATGAATAGAGTAAAATCGCAGTACACTGTACTGATGGGCGACTTCAATGCGAAGGTGGGCAAGAAGCAGGCTGACGACCACGCGGTAGGTGACTATGGGATAGGCTCTAGAAATAGCAGGGGAGAGTTATTAGTCGAATTCGCGGATAGAAATAATTTACGGATCATGAATACTTTCTTCCGCAAACGAGAAAACAGGAAGTGGACCTGGAAGAGCCCCAATGGTGAGATTAAAAATGATATAGACTTCATACTATGCGCTAAACCTGGCATCATGCAGGATGTGGCCGTCCTCGGAAGGGTGCGTTGCAGCGACCATAGAATGGTAAGGTCTAGAATTAGCCTAGACTTGAAGAGGGAACGGAAGAAGCTAGCGAAGAAGAAGACCATTAACGATTACTTGAGGAGAAGAAGAAGAAGAAGTTAGCCGTAAGAGGGAAAGCACAGGAGTTTAGGATAGCGCTGCAAAACAGATACTCGGCTTTAACTGAGGAAGATGATCTTGATGTTCATTCAATGCACGATAACCTGACATCAATAATTACGGAGTGCGCAGTAGAAGTAGGCGGTAGGACAGTTCGAAAAGATACCGGGAAGCTATCTCAGGTGACGAAAGATCTGATTAAGAAGCGCCAAAACATGAAGGCATCTAACACTACCGATAGAATAGAACTAACGGAGCTATCAAAGTTAATAAATAAGCGCAAGGTAGCCGACATAAGGAAGTTTAATATGGAGAGAATCTAGCATGCTCTAAAGAACGGAGGTAGCCTAAAAACAGTGAAGAGGAAACTAGGCATAGGTAAAAACCAGATGTATGCATTAAGAGACAAGCAGGGCAATGTCATTAGCAATATGGATAAGATAGTTAACGTAGCCGAAGAGTTCTACACAGACCTGTACAGTAGCCAATGTAATCAGAACGCTAATGAGAAAGACAGCAGTGCACAGCAATGCGTCATCCCGCCAGTAACGAAAGATGAAGTAAAGAAAGCCTTAGAAGCAATGAAAAGGGGAAAAGCAGCTGGGGAGGATCAGGTAACAGCAGATCTGTTGAAGGGTGGAGGGGACATCGTGCTAGAAAAACTAGCCACCCTGTATACGCAATGCCTTAGGACCTCGACTGTACCAGAAGCTTGGAAGAATGCAAACATTATCTTAATTCATAAGAAGGGAGACGCGAAGGACTTGAAAAATTGCAGGCCGATCAGCTTACTATCCGTTGCCTACAAAGTATTTACTAAGGTAATCGCTAATAGAGTCAGGGCAACGTTAGACTTTAATCAGCCAAATGATCAGGCAGGCTTTCGTAAAGGATATTCTACAATAGATCATATTCACACCATCAATCAGGTGATAGAGAAATGCGCAGAATATAACCAACCTCTATATATAGCTTTCATTGATTACGAGAAAGCATTCGACTCAGTGGAAACCTCAGCAGTCATACAGGCATTGCGTAATCAGGGGGTAGAAAAGCCTTATGTCAAAATACTGGAAGATATATATAGCAACTGCACAGCTACTATAGTCCTCCATAAAGTCAGCAATAAAATTCCATTAAGGAAGGGCGTCAGGCAAGGAGACACGATCTCGCCAATGCTGTTCACCGCATGTTTGCAGGAGGTATTTCGAGGCCTGAATTGGGAACAGTTGGGAATAAGAATAAATGGAGAATACCTAAATAATCTGAGATTTGCTGATGACATTGCCTTGCTGAGTCACTCAGGAGGTGAACTGCAAATCATGATCAACGAGTTAGACAGGCAGAGCAGATCGATGGGTCTAAAAATTAACATGCAGAAAACCAAGGTAATGTTCAACAGCCTAGCAAGGGAACAACAGTTCACAATTGGCAGCGAGAGCCTAGAAATTGTGCCGGAATACGTCTACTTAGGGCAGGTAGTGACAGCTGATCCGGATCATGAGAGGGAGATAACTAGAAGGATAAGAATGGGGTGGAGCGCATATGGCAAATTCTCGCAGATCATGAGTGGCAGTTTACCAATTTCCCTCAAGAGGAAAGTGTACAACAGCATAATCTTACCGGTACTCACCTACGGGGCAGAAACGTGGAGGCTAACGAAAAGAGTTCAGCTTAAGTTAAGGACAACGCAGCGAGCCATGGAAAGAAAAATGATAGGTGTAACGTTAAGAGATCGGAAGCGGGCAGAGTGGGTGAGGGAACAAACACGGGTTAATGACATCCTAGTCGAAATCAAGAGAAAGAAATGGGCTTGGGCAGGGCATGTAATGCGAAGGCAAGATAACCGCTGGTCTTTAAGGGTAACGGAGTGGGTTCCAAGAGAAAGTAAGCGTAGCAGGGGGCGGCAGAAGGTTAGATGGGCGGATGAGATTAAGAAGTTTGCAGGCAAAGGGTGGATGCAGCTGGCAAAGGATAGGGTTAATTGGAGAGACGTGGGAGAGGCCTTTGCCCTGCAGTGGGTGTTGTAGGGTTGATGATGATGATGATGATGATGTCGCTTTTTGGAGTACCGAAAGACAGTGACCGGGGGAAACAATGGGAGAGGAACCTTCACCGCCAAGAGAAGCCACTATCCGAGACGTCAGCCGTATGCGAGAGACACTTTGAAGCGCATTTTATTTTGCGCGACTATGTGCATTTTATTAATGGTAAGGAGGTACGTATACCTCGTGGTAAACCTACCCTAACTGAAGACGCGGTGCCCACGCTCCTGCCCGATTTGCCGTCCTATCTCTCAAAGGAAATGCGACAGAAAAGACCGGAGAGAAAACGCGTTGCTGGGTGCCCAGCTGCACGCACAAAGAAGGAGCGGTTGTCTCGTCCTGATGTCCACGAGTCGTCGCCGGCATTTCAGATGACAACGACAGCCTCGACGTGACGGTGCCCGAGCATGCTGATCTTGAAACGATGGCAAACAGTGTGAGCGTCCCAAATAGGTGGGCAAGAATTGACGCAGCGGACTTCGATGGAGTTCTCTTTGTCACGACAAGTGTGAGCAGAAATCCATTTGCGCTTTTTCACGAAAGAGTGCTGATGTTCACAGCTTACTGTGCAAACACTGTTACCGCCCGCTTTTACTTACGTGGTAAAGAAAGCAAGGTTGTTACTGTACAATCGGTAAAGGAGGCGGAAGAGATAATTAAAGACGCAGATGCTGCTATTCTCTGCAAGGGCGCAATGGACCGAGAAGAGGTTGAGAACAACCACAGTAGGGACATCACATGCCACCTCAAGCAATCTGTTGACATTGCACAAGCCACTGTTTTCAGCCGATCTTGCTCGGGACTAGTAAGCAAAGAAGGTAAGCGCTCATTCAGTAGTAAGAAATCAATTAGTACTGTGACAGTGTGCAACTGATCTTTTTCCCGTGTGGAATAAAGCATGCTTTGAAACATTTGAAAAAAGCCACTCTCAGCTTGCATGTAGGGCAGCTTGCCATTGATATCATGTAGCTCCAAACTTCAGCCATGTTTAAGGCTCATCATTTGTATCAGCAATTCCCATTAATACCACATCATAAAGCCATCCTGCCTATCCAAGTACCATACTAGGGATATATATACTCTGTGGGGACCTGCCCTGCAATCCCCTGAGTTTGCTTTCCCGCGAGGCACCGTGCAGCGGCAGTCTGGATGGATGGATGGATACGGCTGAACCCTTTACATCGGGCGGTGGCTCAAGCCACCTAGCCATGTTTTGTGAAATTTTACTCCTGTCTTGCTTTTAGCCACCAATCAGATAACCTTCGCTTGGTTACTTCTAACCTCTTAAAATCCACTTTCCCTTCACTATCCCTAAACCCCAATGCCTTGGGTAAGTCAGCCCCGCTGCCTTCCACTGTAGGGTGAAGCCCTTTACAGAAAAGTATCAAGTGTTCAGCCGTTTCCTCCTCCTCTCCGCACGCAATGCACAAAGTGTCTATCTCCTGGTACCTGACTCTATACTTCTTAGTCCGCAAAACTCCAGTCCTGGCCTCAAACAACAAAGAACTTCCCCTACAATTATCATAGATATTTTCTTTGACAATTTCCTGTTTAAAGGTCCGGTATGTTTCTAGTGCCGATTTCGTCAGCATCCCTGTTTTCCACAAAGCTCTCTCTGTTCCTTTAACCTTTTTCTTAACCGATAATTGCTGATTTGCCCCCTTACTGCTGTCCAGATATTTGCTTGTCAATTTTCTAGTTCGCTTTCTCCATTTCGTGTCAACATTCTTTATATACAGGTATCTGAAAACTTTCCTAGCCCACCGCTTTTCCTCCATCCTTCTCAATCGTTCCTCAAATGCTATCTTACTGCAAGCCTCTCTGCTCTCGAAAGACGCCCATCCCATATCACCCTGTACCCCCTGATTTGGTGTATTGCCATGTGCTCCCAAAGCTAACCTCCCTACTCCCCGTTGCCTAATTTCCAGCCTTGCTTGAACATCTGGCCTCATACACAGGACCGCATTCCCGAAGGTCAGGCTAGGGACCATCACCCCTTTCCAGATCCCTCTTACCACCTCATACCTATTGTAATTCCACAGTACCCTATTTTTCATGACAGCTGCATTCCTACTAGCTTTATTCATTACATATTTTTCATGCTCTGTCAGATACCCAACACTGTTATTTATCCACACCCCAAGATACTTGTACTCATTCACTACGTTTAGCACGAACTCCTGTATTCTATGCTCGCCGCCCTCTTCATTAAATGTCATGACTGCAGATTTTTCCTTACTATACTTGAAGCCTAATCTATCTCCCTCTGTACCGCATATGTCTAACAACTTCTGCAGGTCTTCCTTGTTGTCAGCCATTATCACTATATCGTCCGCATATATTAGTCCCGGTAATGTCTGTTTAATCAATTCCCCTTGCTTGAAAAAAGATAGGTTGAAACCTAGTCCGCTCCCCTCTAGCTTGGCCTCCAAACCTTGCAGGTACAACATGAACAACAAAGGGGACAGAGGACATCCTTGTCTAAGCCCCCGCTGTATCTCTACAGGCCCTGATACATTTTTTTCCCATTTTATGAGCACTCTGTTACCTCTATATATATCTTTTAAAAGATTAATTACTCCATTTTCCACATCCAATGTGCCCAATATGTCCCACAAATGCTCCTGAGTAACGTTGTCATAGGCTCCCCTAATATCCAGAAATGCTAGCAATAAGGGCCTATGTTCCTTTTCCGCAATTTCTATACACTGTGTCAATGAAAATAGATTGTCCTCCAACCTCCTTTGTTTCCGGAACCCATTCTGTAGTTCGCCTAGCACCCCCTCGTTCTCCACCCAAGCCTGCAGTCTATCCTTTATAATTTGCATCACCACCCTGTAAACCACAGACGTCACTGTTATGGGGCGATAGTTACTTACGCCTGCTTTGTCCCCCTTTCCCTTATATATCATGTTCATTCTACTTAATCGCCATTCATCGGGGACTTTCTCATCCACTATCATTTTGTTCACTACCTGTATTAATGTTTGCTTGGATTTTGGTCCTAACTTCTTTATCAACATAACCGGGATACCATCTGGTCCTGTTGATGTGCCACTAGGAACCTTCTTCTCTGCCCTTTCCCACTCTCCTTGCTCAAGTGAAGCTATTGCTGTAACCGGTCTATCCTCCTTCGATAAATTATGTACCACGTGCTTTGCTGAAAATTTTTCCGTCATCCTTGTTCCTATGTGTTTTATTGCTTCATCCCCTTCTAGTCGAATACCCTCATCTGTAACAATAAACCTTTGTTCTAGCCTAGTTTTATTACTCATTGCATTTAGATGTTTCCAGAATTTTTGGGCTGCTTTTCTATCCTTTTTATTTACTTTTGACATCCATTGGGCACCCTTTCTTCTAATTTTCTCATTAATCAAATAGGATGCGTCCCTTCTACACTTTATGAAGGTATCCCATTTTCTGTCTACTTCGGGTTTTGGTTCCCCCCTCTTCTTGGAATATCTGTGTTCCCTGGATGCTTCCTTGCGCTTTTCTATTGCCCTCTTGACCTCCTCATCCCACCAACTCTTGGGTTTGCATCTTTTCCCTTTTAGCTTTACTCGCACCTTAGCTAGCTCTAGCTCCAGTAATCGAGTTAATTTGGTATAAGTCCATTCTGTTTCACTATCCTCAAAAATTACTTTCTCGATTTGTTTGGCTGCTACTTCCAATTGCTTTTCTGAGTAAAAATTTCCCCCTGATTGTTTATCTTGATTCAGTCCTACAATGCTTTTTCTTCTGAAGCTCAACTTGATACGTTTGTGGTCACTACCTAGACTTCTGGAACCATCTTCATCTATGCTCATTACCCCTAATCTGTTATACATCCTCTGTGACATTAGTGCATAATCTATCGTCGAGTGCAGACTCCCCGCCTCCCATGTTATGAGCCCTTCACACTTCTCGGTGCTGTTGCATACAACTAAATCATGCCTGTCACACATGTCCTGCAGCATGCTTCCTGTCGAATCCGTGTACCCATCCAGGTCTTCTATGTGTGCATTCATGTCGCCTAATATAATTATCTCGCCCTGTCCTCCTAGCTCATCAATGTCGCTTGCAATACATTCTAACATTTTCCTGTTTTCCTCTTTGGCATTAACCCCTGTCCACAGGTATACAAAGCCAAGGAGTGTTTGCTTGCCTGCCACTGTTCCTTTTAGCCATAAATGTTCCCTGCATCCCAGTCTAACCCTTTGAAAATTCATACTTTTATGAATGAATGCCCCAATTCCACCTCCCTTTCTGCTGCCCTCTGTTCTATTGCAATATTCCCATGCGTAGTCTGGGTTACAGGGTGGTTGCTCCATGTCTCTAAGATGTGTTTCCGCTAAACCATATACCATTGATTCCTCCTGTCTTAACTGTTCTTCTATTTCCTCCCATTTCAGTCTATTCCTGCCACCTTGCATGTTAATGAAACCTATATCTGAATTAACTTGGCCCTGGCGCTTGCGTCTCTTTCTTCCCCTATGGTTCCATTGTCCGTTTGATTTTAATTCTTCCTTCTCTACACTGGTTCCTTCAGAGCTCTGGGTCCCCCCAAAAAAGCTGTTGCCTGGCGACCTATCCTACTACCCCCCTTCTTGCCAGTGGCACCACCGTAGTGGATGCCATCCTGTGCAAAAGGGTGGGGCCTAACCTCGTACACTTCCCTGTTGACCTCCATCACCTCGTATCTTAGTCGTCGACTCAATAGCCTAATTACCCGATTAGTCTCCACGACCCTCCTTTCCGTTTCGCGAGCCTGCATCTGGACCTCTGGGATTGTGCATATGGTCACATGCACACTCTCAGAGGCCTCTCTAAGCCTACGCATCCCCACCTCCAACTGCGTCTCAAGATTCTGGCTCCTCCCCTGCAGTACATCATTGAGACCAGCATGGATGACCACAAGGTGTTCGCAATCCATGCTGCCCACCACCACCTCCCGGGCTCTGGCCATTGCATCCACCATGCACTTTCCCGACTGAGCCTCCACCTGCACCCGCCTGTCTGCCTTCACTGCCGTCAGAACGCCTCCCTCAACCCTCGCTACATTCGAGTCCCCGACGACCAGAACTCTCCTGTGCCCCAAACGTTCGCTTCCTAATTCCATCTGTTGGCCTCCGGATCGCTCTAGCTGACTCTCCTGCCGCTGTACGCTATTGTCGCGAGTTTCCATGCCCGCTTTAACCTTTTTCATTTCGTTCGCATTTTTCTCACTCAATGCTCGCTGCACTACAGCACTGTACGATCGACGAGCCTCGTCCCCCACCTGACACTTCTCCGAACTGGGGTGCCCAGCCGGCCGCGACCTGAGCGCTTCAACCTGTTTTTCTAGCTGGGTCCGCTTTTCCCGCTCTTCTTTATTCTCGCCCACCATTCGCTTCAACAGGGCGGCATTATTCTCCTCCTTTTTAATCAAATCGGCGACCTGAGCTTCCAGCTTAATCCGATCCTCTCGTTCGACCTGCCGGTCCGCATTAAGTGCATTAAACCCAGCTTCCCATTCCCCTTTTAACGCATGAACGGTGTCCACAAACCGCTTGCACATCTTACACACGAAGCTAGCCTCACCCGCCTCGGCTAAGCTCCCGAACCCTGTCTCATCTAAGTAACACCAACGGTCGCACTCCTGGCACTGTACTAACTCCCCGTCCTTGTCCTCCTTAACTTTCCTAGCTTGCCGACCCATCGTCCGGCCGACTACGCCTTGTGAAAGCCCGCCAAAATTCCTATGCGTAAAAACCCGCCAAGAATATTACACAAAA
Organism: Amblyomma americanum; assembly: GCF_052857255.1. Lineage (NCBI taxonomy): Eukaryota > Metazoa > Arthropoda > Arachnida > Ixodida > Ixodidae > Amblyomma > Amblyomma americanum. The sequence continues at coordinate 114,231,757 of NC_135507.1, forward strand.
CTTCGGCACTACGCAACGCAAAAGCCCGCCAAAATTCCTAGAGAAGAAACCTTCGGCACTAGTCAACGTAAGAGCCCGCTAAAACTCCTGCACAAAAACCTTCGGCACTGCGCAACGTAAAAGCCCGCCAAAATTCCTACACAAAAACCTTCGGCATTACACAACGTAAAAGCCCACCAAAATTCCTACACAAAAACCTTCGGCACTACGCAACGTAAACGCCCGCCAAAAATCCTGCACCAAAAACTTTCAGCAATACGCAAGGTAAAAGCCTCCCAAAATTTCTACGCAAAAACCTTCGGCACACACACTTCCGCTAGCCTTTCTAACCTTAACTCGGTTTAAAACTACTGCCCGAAAGCATGTACAAGCGCAAAAACCAAAAGGCACTTAGCTTCAGACGTAGTCGCTGGAGCTCCGAAAAAAAGCGTCCGCCTCCGCCGCTGCAGCTGCACCCTCTCACCTCGAGGTGAGTCTCACCTCGAGGCTGAGCGCATTCCCTTGTCAGTTACATTAACAGGCAAGAGAGGGCGCCAGCATCGCTGCGCGGGAGACTGCCAAAGCCCGCGCGCGGGAGAGGGGGCATGGGGTGCTTGGGCTGGGATCATCGGCGCGGGAGGACGTGTCGCTCGCGGCTCCGCTCTTCGCCGGCAGGGCGAGGAAGCGACGGGTAGACAGGCTCCCGTACTCGTCCCATCCGGCCTTCGGGGCATCCCTTGCCCTAGCGTGGGCGAACATTCGCTCGGAACCTTGCTGGTGAGTCGAACGACCTCGAATCATTACCGTACCTTGTTGCTAGCTGGCGTTATTGTTTCTGTAGCAATAAATGCCTGTTTGTGTCAGCCAATGTGTCGTTCCTTTGTTCCCTCGGAGAAAGGCCCGCCGTGGTTGCCGTGCGCTCAGTAGCGTACGCGATCACGGGGTGGGGTCCGGGCGGCTTTGAACCCTGTCAGCCGCGATTGAGTGGGGAGAACGTGCTTATCTCCCCAAGTCAACTCCACATCTGGCAGCCCAACGTGGGGCCTGCTCTTGGAACATTGGACGACTGTCGGTTCGGTTCGTGGAACGCTCTTTGCCCGGACTTGACAAGTGCTAGACCTAGAGTGAATTTTGATCGCTAGGACCTGCGGCATGCTTTCTTGAGTGCGAGGTGTATTGCGCTGCAGCGTGTTTGAACTTTTCGACATGCTCAGCGCATTTTTTCCCTGGAGATTCTTCGCGAGCATCACTTGGTCCGCATCGAGGGAGCGCGAGGCCTAGCGCCCGCGGAGTCGCCGAGCCCGAAGCGAGTGAGTACGGAAGCCGCGTGGGGTGGTCCGAGTTTCTGTATATATTTTCTCTACTGTCTCTTTTTCGACTCTGGGAGTCGTGGCTCCGGGAGCCGGGTGGCCTGGGGCCACGGTTGCCGCTACGAGCTCGCTGGTATTGCAGCTCGGCACCGGGCGCTCCGACACCCTCCGATACGGTGGGCGCCGACCGCTCAGAAGCTGCTTTGTGCAGTGAGCGGGGTAGGACCACCCCACAAAGCTGACGTCTCCTCGCGGCTGCGCGCACATAACCCGTTTCGTGTCTTAGTTGTGGTCACGGTCGTTGTCGGAGTGGTAGTTAGGCTTGAGGCTTTTCGGAGCTGCCTGCACCACGTTAAAAGAGACGACCACCGGACCGTGTCGTTGAGAGGGGGCGCACATTGCTGCCCGCCCGTTTTTTTTTTGTAACCTCGCACGAACTGAGCAGTCTCGTTCAACTCAAGAAAGGGCTTTGTTCACTCGAACTTTGCGTTTGCACAGCCGCCGACATATTTTGCTAGCGAGTTAGGCATTGTGCCACGAGGCCCTTGCGGATGCCGTTTCCCCTCCCGTGACCTACGTTAAAGGCACGCCGAGAGCGTTTCGGCAATTTTGCAGATCCGGTGGAGCCACCCAGGCTTGCTGTCCGGTGCACATCGTCTCGCTGCCACCTGCTGCGACGGAGCGGCCTGTATCCTGTTCGCCGCATCCATCCGGGGCAGCTGTGGCGAGACCAGTCAGCAGTCACCTCCGGCTGCTGCTGCCCTGGCAACTACTGCAGTATCCTGGCCAGCAGTTTTTCCACCGGCCTTCGATTCGCGGGCCTGCGGACATGGTAGTCCGCGGGTCATGCGAGTCGTCCCAGCGGAGACCTTCACGCCGCCTTCGGAATACCGCGGAAGTGTGCGTGGACGCTGTCGGCGTGACCTCCACTGCAAGATGTGCCTCAAGGACATGAAGACCAGAAGACTCCTCCATAGCATGTACTTTCAGGCGCGTGGGTCTATTTAAGGTTGGGGGATGTGGGGACCTGCCCTGCAGCCCCCTGAGTTTGCTTTCCCGTGAGGCACCGTGCAGCGGCAGCCTCACCTCGAGGCTGAGCGCATTCCTTTGTCAGTTACATTAACTGGCAAGAGAGGGCGCCAGCATCGCTGCGCGGGAGACTGCCAAAGCCCGCGCGCGGGAGAGGGGGCATGGGGGGCTTGGGCTGGGATCGTCGGCGCGGGCGGACGTGTCGCTCGCTGTTCCGCTCTTCGCCGGTGGAGGGGGGGGGGGGGGAGACAGGCTCTCGTACTCGTCCCGTCCGGCCTTCGGAGCATCCCTTGCCCTAGCGTGGGCGAACATTCACTCGGAGCCTTGCTGGTGAGTCGGACGACTTCGGTTCATTAGCGTTCCTTGTTGCTAGCTGGCGTTATTGTTTCTGTAGCAATCAATGCCTGTTTGTGTCAGCCAATGTGTCGTTCCTTTGTTCCCTCAGAGCAAGGCCAGCCGTGGTTGCAGTGCGCTCGGTAGCGTACGCGATCACGGGGTGGGGTCCGGGAGGCTTTGAACCGTGTCCGCCGCGATTGAGTGGGGAGAACGTACTTATCTCCCCAAATCAAACCCCACAACTCTATGGGGTCACTCTGCGTCCAGCCGGCCGGGAAGGCGAGCTTCCGTGCAAGCTACACGCAGGCGTTATTCGAGTACGCAACACGTTTCCCCAACCCGTGGCGCAGAGTCGCAGCCACGGCAGGTTCGGACGAAATAGGCAACGGCAGGGGACGTTAGGAAATAGTTTATTATCCTAACGCGAGGTAAAGCACACTGCGGAAGAATGTTCTATCCGTAAAATAGATGTTCAGTAGCTCACTAAGTCGACGTCGACCGGCGTTGGTGTTCGGGGGCCGGCGAGCATCGGAAGGGGTCCGTGGGGCAGTTACGTAAGGTCCGGCAGCGAGACTCGCTTCCCGCCGCGCGTTCCCCCTTTTATCCCTTCGGGCATTGCCTCCCTGGCAGCAAATCGTTACCGTCAAGCTTAGGCGTGCTACCCTGTCCGCAGAAGGCAGCCCGCTGCCGTGACGTCACGTCAGTGCTGGGGCGGAAATGAGCAGAGTCGCGGGGGTGCCTTCTCTCCACATTCCTGGTGGCCAGCGTGCCCATGTAAGTCACGGTCGCTGCTGGCGCGGGGGGCGAGGAGGGGATACCAGTGTATCCCACATCCTCCCCTCATTAAGAAGCCTCCCGAACACAGAAACAGGGGAAACATTACTTGATCTTCTCAGCCATCCTGAAATCGAGGTTCTTCAGCTCCCGCAGGTGCATCGGGTGACCGCCGCGCCACGCCCCCGCCGATCAGCTGCTTCGCTCCGAGGGCTTGGCCTCCCGCACGATGACGCTTGGCATCTTGCTCCGTGTCACGGTCTTCCGAGTGCGCGCGGCTGCGCCGTTCCGGTGAATTCGGTCGACCACCTCCTTGGCGCCGGCTGCGATGGCTTGGAGGCCAGGTACATGGCTGCGCCCCTGATGTACTGGGTCAGGTGGCTTCAGGGGCCAGGGCTGCGGCGCTTTATGGTTGAGGCCGCGGCTGGGCTGCCGTGGCATACCTGGTCAGCAGGAGAGGACCCAGGGTTGCGGTGGTAATGGGGCCCCGCAGGCGGTGGCGCACAGTCGGCGGGTGGGCAGCTCCGATGCGATGTGACAGGTAGCAGGGGTGGCCAGGGTGGCGACTGCAGGTCGCGGGCGGGGTGTAGCGTCAAGCCTTGGGCGCGGCGCGTTGCCGAAGCTGGATGGTGGCTGGTAGTGGAACGGTGTAGTTCTGATGTGCCCTGCTTCTTTTCCATCTGCGCTGAAAAAGGTCAACACAGATGCAGCCAACTCCCGCAGCGCGTGCTGCGTGGCTGTTCGACCCTCACGATAGTCATGCGGGTTAACGCAAGTCAGTCTTGCGTGACACTGATCGGCATGAGCGGCCCGTACGTTCATGCATCTAACGAGACTGCCTACCGGCTCGCGCCCTCGATCTAGGCTGCGCAGGCAGATTCTGTTTCTGCTTAGGGCGCAAGTTATAGCGGGACGCGGGGTTCGCCGGCTGATCGCAGCGCTCGTTATCCGACTGCGGCGCGGGTCGGGCTGTGTCCTCTACCCACTCATCTCGCTGCACGTAGCGTTTCAGGTCGCATGCGTGCACCTGCCCGCCTGTCGGTTTCGATCGCAAGTCCTCGAGTCAGTAAACGAGCGAGGAAAGTTTCCCTCGCACGCGGAACGACCCGATCCATTTCGGCGCCAACGAGGCCGCAAACTGTTTGCTAGCGTCGCTGAGAACGTGCTGGCGTCGAAGCATCAGATCGCCCACTTCGTAGTGAACATCCCGGTGCGAGCGGTCGTACTGTGCTTTCTGCTGCGCCCTAGCGGTGTTCAGGTTGCGGCGAGCCTTGCGTAAGGCCTCCGTCATCTTAGCGCGCAGCTTAGTCGCGTACCCAGCTCGTGCTGACGAAGCGACTGGCGTCTTCCTGCAGTCCGATAGAATCCGGTCCATCGGATTTAGCAGCTCTCTACCCAGATTGAGAGAACTCGCATACCCAGTCGAGCGGTTAACGGTCGAACGCAAAGCAAACGCGATCTCCGGCAGATAGGAGTCCCAATCTTTGTGCCTCTCAGAGTACGCGACAAGCAAGTGCTTAACGTTGCGATTGACTCGTTCCGTGGGGTTCGACTGAGCATGATAGGTGGTCGTTTTCTTGCGCTTAATGCCGAGTGCAGCGCACGAATCAACGAACACCTTCGCAGTGAAGTAGGACGCGTTGTCCGTTATCAGCTGCTCTGGGAAACCGAACCTGGTGAATACGTCCATCAGCTTCTCCATGATCACTCGTGCCGTCAGCTTTCTAAGGGGGAAAAGTTCAACCCACTTGCTGAAGTGATCCGTGACCACCAGCAAGAACTTGTTCCTACTCGGTGTCATAGGATACGGTGCCATGATGTCCCACGCCGCGATTTGCCAGGGAGTCTGGCTGTTAATCGGGTGCATGAGGCCGGGTGGTCGTCCGCCTCGGGGCTTCACACTTTGGCACACGTGGCACGAGCGGGCGTTGCGTATTACGTCCCTTTCCATGCCAAGCCAGGTAGAAAAGCGACACAACTTAGTGTAAGTCTTGGGGTCGCCTGCATGCCCAGCGATGCACGAGTCGTGAAAGTAGCGTAACAGTGCTGCTCTCAATACTCGCGGTATCACCACCTTGAACGCCTCGTTTGTGTCGTTCTCGGAGGGGATATACCTCAGCAGGACGCCGTCGGAATCCAGCAGATACGAATCCATCGCGCTCACAGCACTACCAGCTGTTTCCGAGCGCTCCGCCCCGACGGCAAAACCAGCTGTCTCCGTGTGCGCGGCGGCCCTGCCGCCCGGCTCCCGGAGCCCGTCGAACACCTTTCGACAAAACAGATCCTTCTGCTGAGCTTCGATCAGCTCCTTTCTGCTGAACACGATCCCCACGGAACTCGCGTAGTCCACGTGGTTCACGCTCTCGCCCTGGATCAACGGTTGGTCCGCGTTCCTTACATGGGCTACGGCTCGGGTCAGTCCCTCGCTCTCTCCGGCTGTCGGGCGGTCGGTCGCGTGACCTTCCTCGCACTGGACAGGCGCTCGCGAGAGTGCGTCAGCCACAGCGTTGTTTTTCCCTTTGCGGTAGCGCACGGTGAAGTCGTAACGCTGCAGCAACAGGGACCAACGCGCTAGGCGGCCGCTCGGCTCGCTGAGTCGTCTCAGCCAGGTGAGCGCCATGTGATCCGTCTCGATCACAAAGGCCACCCCATCGACGTAGTAGTCGAACTTATGCAGAGCAAAAACTATCGCGAGACATTCCTTCTCTGTCACCGAGTAGTTTCTCTCTGCCGGCGTCAACGAACGGCTCGCGAAAGCTACCGGACGGAGAACGCCTTCGTGCTCCTGAAGCAACACTGCTCCTAAGCCCAGGTCGCTTGCGTCGGTTTGAATCACAAACTCCCTGGGGCGAACACAAGAAGGTTCCTTAGGTCGGTAAAGCAGGCTCGTCACTGCACGTTGCCAGAGAAACTCTGTAGTCCTTGCTGGCAGCCTTTTCACTTCTTCTAACAGCCTGCGCTCTTTCGTCGGGTCTCTTCCAAGCAATACAAGGACACGTGCCCAATCATGGAACATGCGAACCTGCCTCCAGTACTCAGACTTGAGTATCTTGCAAATGCGCCTGATGTGGCCTCAAGATGGCTGCAGAACACCGATGAGAGCTTGAACTTCAAATGGAACGATCTTTCGCTTCAAGCAGAAGGAAAGCACCCGAGACTGGTAAGTAGATACGGCAATCAGGTTGGTACAAGTAATGACGGGGTCGGTACAGAAACTTTATTATAGGAAAGGGCCCAGTGCAGAAGAAATATGCTCAGGAAGTACTTTGATTTGGGCTAGTTGGTTCATATCTTGAAAGAAGTTAGGACGGCGCTAAAACGACAAAGACAAAGTTGTCAAAGATTTGCACAATGTCAAAACCGGATAAGAAACGACCGGTTTGCCCTATTAAACATCAAAAACTGTTCACGAAATGCAGATCACAAGTTGTATATCAGATTCCTCTAAGCTGCGGTTTAGTTTACATAGGGCAAACCGGTCGCTGTTTTAATGAACGTGCCAGTGAACACTTGCGGAATGTGCGCCAACATCATGGAAGTTTCCTTGCAGATCACTGCAAGACGTGCAAGGGGTGTAGTCCGGATCTGAGCAAAACAACTTTTTTGAAGAGCGGTAAAGACAGATTTGAGCGAGAAGTTGTGGAGGCATTTTTTATTAAGAAAGCGGGAAGCGCATGTGTTAGTAGGCCGTCCATTTCAATTAGTGACGCTGAGGTGGCGTTTCTCGAAGGCTGTCTTTAGGTTTCAACGTTTGCAAGTTTTCTGCATACATTGTTTTTCATCGATGTGTTTTATCGACCGAAAAGACGTTTGTGTAGAAACCAATATTGTAGCACTTTGACGCTGAGGGTTTCCTCAAAGGTTTTTAATTTTTGACGATAATTATAGTACATTGACGCTGGGAGGTTCCCCCGAAGGTTTAAGTTTTCATGTCCACCAAATTTTCCGCGTTTGTTGTTGGTCATTCTTTCATTTTCACTCTTTGTGTTAAATCACGATTGTTGAGTTTGCGCGCTGGTTTCCTTGCCCAAGCGTGTGTGTATCATTTGGATGATCAATTGCTTTCATGTGGGTTGCGCAATCATTTAATCTGGGGACTTATAAAGTAAGAATAATGCTGTTATCAAGTGGATAGTGCAGAAGGCGTCTCTGGTCTGTAAAAGTAGCGCCTACTTCCGATGTTCTGACTATTGAAGAAATTGCGTTTTGTTGTGTGATAAGCTTGTTGTGATACGGCTCAGTTGATGCATAAAATGTAGGGGTTTGGTGCAATAAACTTCAGTTGCAAGTTGGCGCCCGTCCTGTTGTGTTCGTGCCTCTTTGTCTTTGTCGTTTTAGCGCCGTCCTAACTTCTTTCATGTTGAGAATGTGCACGCCCGACAAGCGCTTCAGCGTGGCAGACAGACGGCGGTTCAGCTGGCGACGCCGGCGGTCCTCAAATTGCGCCTTACGTGGCTCATCGAAATGGCGTGGCAAGACTTTGAAGACCAGCACGACACTGGCCACGTTCTCCTGCAGCAGCAAAACGAGGTCCTGGAATGCGCAAGACATGTAGGGAAGCGGTACAGCACTTCATGAAGCGAAATTTGAGATAAAATGCCTACCTTTATGTGGCTGGAAGCGAAATTTGAGATAAAATGCGTACCTTTATGTGGCTGGCGATTTCTCGCGGGTCATCCCCTCTGTCGAGATCGTTGCCGCCAACATATAGGACAACAAAATCGGCGTGCCGAAAGCATGTCTCTCGAATCATTTCAGCTAGGCTGATTGCGTCGTGGCCGCTAAAGCTGAAAGTACATGTTCTCACTAACGGCGAAAGCCGTAAGCGAGAACTGCACAGAAATTTCAGCTGGCTGTCGCCGACGAGCGCACCACGCAAAAAAGCCATACCTGGGGCGCGATTACGGATCAGTCTCAAAAAACTGTCTCAATATTGAGACAGTGACGTCAAAATGACGACACCGAGAAATGCCGACCGCCGAATCGGCCAATGCGGAGCAAGGAGGCGGTGGGCTCCGCCCCGAAACCACTATTCGCACGACAAGGGACCGTAGACTAATGTTTTGCAGTAAAGACGCAGTGAATAAAAACGAGTAATGTTTTATTTTGCTAAGTAACTATATTTCAAACCCAACAGCAGCAAGCAAAAGAAGCAGTGTTTTCATTTTTGCAATAAAGTTTGCTGTTCAGTCACTTTTTTTGCCGCGAAGGTGTGCTGTCAGCGGTATAGCGTGAACATGTTAGTCTGAAAATGAACAAAAACGCAATGAAGAAAACAAGTAACGTTTTATTTTGGTAGTAAACTGTGTTGCAATCTCAACAACACGAGGGAAAAATAGAAGCATTCTCAGTTTTGCAATTAAATTTGCTGCAGGTTAACTTCTCTTGCCATGAGGGCGCGCTGGCAGTGGCATAACGTGAACATGGCGGCCTGCAAGAAAACAGCTGATTCCATGGCTAGTTCCTGTTTCTTCGCGTGTCGTCTAAAATCAAGGTACTTTGCGGATGTCTTAAGTGCGCAGAAAAATCTGATTGAAGGCAGTGAATGCTACGGGCCTGCCGAGATCAACTTACAAGCAGCGCTCGGCTCGAAAATCGACGAAGACAACCTTAGTCTGTGTTCTCGGTCGGCGCCTATCGATCGCCGAGTGACGTGTGGTTCTGTTTATTTTCTTTCTAAAATACCAGAAAACCATGAATCATCACATAGAAGCAACTGCCGACAGACAGGTGCAGCTGCTGATAGCTTGCAATCTCGGTGCGGGAAATGAGAGCCGACACGGCCTGCCTCTGTGGCAGCACTCTTCTGCCTCGTAACCAAGTGTTGCCGCCCACATCGGGCTAAGCACTTGATGTTCCGTTTGTATTTTTGTAGCTCCGTTCGGTTTATGTTCAGTTGTTGCCGTAGTTTCTTTTTTTTCCTGTGCAAGATGCAGAAATTGTGATGTTTATGCTCCACTTTGTTTACAGAGAAAGGAAGCACTTGACTTGATAACTTTGCTATTGTCACCGAGGAGAGAACGAGCTTGTTCCATTAACGTTATTTACTGATCATGTAGTACATCCAGGGTCAACCTTGAAAGAAGTAGTTTGCTTGTATAGAGGCTAATTGCAACTGGGCAGAAAGTTGAGCAAGTTTGTTCATGTTTGCTGGTACACAGCGTTTGAATTGCATATGATCCAGGGCAGTGATCTGTATTATGTTATTGTATTTTTCTCAGCAGGCGGAGGGATGTTGGTATAACTGGGTTTGGTGAGGGCAGTGTTTGAAGGGCTTTAAATACTTTGCATAGCTTCTAACATGCACTTCCTTTCAGGTCGGAAGACCACTTGTTTTTTTTTAAATTATGGTCCATCATATCATAGACACCCTGTATACAGGCCACTCCAGTTTGAAAGGGAACAGCCAGTTGAAAATGACTAGGACATTAAATACCTAGGCGAAAAGTAGCTTGACAGCAGTTGCACTTATCACACATATTATATATGATAGCACAAGGAGCTTGTCCGGCCATTCGGCATTGTCACCGTCTCGTGTCATCATGGACAAGACTTCATAGCCCTGTGTTACGCAAACCAAGCTAGGTGTCAGTTATGGGGCTATAACCGAGTGCTCAAAATTTCCCACAATGGAGCTGCCTGTATATTCTTAGAGCTGTAGAGCAATTCCAGTAACGGTGTTGCATGATTTGTGATTGTAAACTAACCTCTAATCACACACCATCTCCTTGATGTGTCTGTGATGTTTACACATCTTTGTCTATCAGTGAAGATGTTCTAGTCATTCAGCAGTCATTGTAGCCACTGCACCTTACAATCTTTATTATGCATTGTTGTACAGCGGTTTCCTCGCAGTAGGTACAGCTTTTAGCACAGATCGAAACCCCTAGCCACACACCATTACGCTAAAAGCTTAGCTTTGGTATTTACACTACTTATATGTGCCAAAATGTTTTGTAGTCCGGAAAATGCATCATGTACACTGTACTATGCCATATTTATTGTACAGGTAGCCTCTATATGAAAGAAAACATGCACTTTGAACTCAATTTTTCAGATTTTTTTTCTTAACTGCACTCAGAAATGCCATACGGTAATTGTACATCAAGGTAAAGTATGCTTGTATGTACACTGCCTTTTCTGCAATAGAAACACTCGTGTCAAATGCTGTGCGTAAAAAAATAAACGCGCTTACTGAATGTATGATGCAACAAAAACAGCTTTTTGATTCCAACAAGCATCACAAATATTTCATGCCTTATTCCAGCACTACACGTTTGGTTCATGCATGTTCGTCACACAGGTAATGACCACAGGCAGTCCACCAAGCTGGAAGGAGACAGCAGAGAAGGGGCAGGTGGGCTGACATAAGCATTGACAAAAGAGAGTTCAAAATGATGCTTTTCAGAAATTGGGCGAGCTGCTTCAACACCTTTTCCGTCTTCAGGAAGAGACTGTGCAACACGCTGCTGAGGGACTGGAAGATATACTAGCAAACACACTGAAAATGAAGTTGCAGCCGGTGGGGGGCACTTGTTTGTCACTGCTGGCTTCTCGCTGCACACAGGTTGGCCAAGGGCACAACCACATCACACAATTGCTCACACACTTGCAGATGTGTGTTGTGCAATGACACAAGGAAATGACAGTGGCAACAGGGGAAGAGTGCCTGATATGACTCTCTATGCCAGCATGGTGAGTCGTCTCTGGACGCTAGATTTTCCATCGCAACTGCCGCTGCACCATCCCTCGGTACGCCTTCCTCTGGAGACGGGTCGTCCTAGAGAGGCCGAAAGTACAGCACCGCATGCTCTTCTCAGGAGGCAGGTGAGGAGGGATCCTGTCTATACGAGGCAGCCACCATTTAGAGGTGGCCCGTTGTTATCTGGGTCAGAGGTAGCGTCGCCTGCACCCTCTGCTGATATGGGCACATCCAAACAGAGGCTGTGAAGTGCAGCACGTGCGGTGATGATGCGCACTGTCCACTTCCACTGGCACTGGTGCATCCGGTGTCCTTGAAAGCAACGGAAGCAGCTCTTCGGCACACCAATACAGCGCTCAGCCACAAATTGTGTGAAAGCATGTGGCGTGTTGTACAGGCCTTCTGCTGAGTCAGGTCTGTAATGTCATGCAACTGGTGCAGGCAGCCATGGCTCCAGTGGGTAGACATAGTCTCCTGCATAACAAAAAATGATGCAGCTAAGCATGTCCTTTCTCAGTGATCTCAACAGCATTACAGGACACTATGCTATACAGTAGAAAACTCACGCCAAGTAGCCCACATCCAGGCTTTGCTGAATATGACATTCAAGAGCATACATACATGCAGGATTTAGATGTATAAGTGAGCACTACTGTAAGGTCAGTCTTTTATCACCATATTCATATAAATGATGCGCTATGATTTCCTACAAAACACAAGCGCTGTCAGGTGCATTTTGCTTCGGTTTCTTCAACAGGAAAGGCTATGCATTTCAACAATGTAATATGTGTCCTGTGTTTCTGCTGCAATTATATTTAACAAAAGGAAAGAGTGGCAATACACTGTATCATAGTGTAAAGTGTCTGCATTTGTGTAACTGTCCACACTGATTCTTGTAGCTTTAGCAGATCCGGGCAAATGCACAGTGCTGGAGCTCAATAGATGTGACTGAGTTCGCCCGACGGGTGACACGGCTATTTTACACAGAAAAAAAAATCACCGTCGTCCAGCAGGCCTTCCTCCGCCTCGGAATGCCGCCAGACCAACACGTCGCGGAAGGATCCGGGTCAGCGCGAGTCCACGGCCACGATGCACATGTTCGCGCCACAGATCTGAGAAAAAACAAGCACAGCCCGTACTCACTCTCGCTTCCGAGGTGCGCACTTGTAGCTCATGCACTTGTAGCACTTGAACTCATGCGGTCAAAAACAGTGGCCGAGGTATACTCACTATTACGTCCGCAGCGTAGAACCGCTTGCGGCTCGTTCGCAGCACTGCCCCCAGACTCCTTGATAGTGATGAGTGCCCAATCGACACACCCGACGACGCCGGAGATGCTGCCGCGGCGAACGTTTAGGCAAAGGACGCCCTCCTTCGCCGCCGCCTTCTCCTCGGGTCTCCTCGGAAAGCGAACACCCCCCTTCTGTTACCCAACGTTGACATTGGTCTCCGCTGCCCGCCGAAAAGGCTTGTTCACAGTCGGTTGGGCTGCGCCGACGTTTTCTTCATTTCCAACGGCGCCTTGAAACCCACCGGAGGCGAAGAAGCGCAGCGCGCACAGCACCTGCCGCTCCACTGACAGCGCACTCACCCGCGCACTTCCCAGCAACGGCGAGTTCGTCGCACAGACACTGCGCAGTCTCCTCGAAATAACTCTCCCGCGCGTCAAAGTCGTCTTCATGCACCCTCCGACACCGTTGCTCGCGCGGTCACACGCGTATACGACGATGTAAACAGCCGACATTTTCTGTCTCAAACGTGTATACTACTTTTTCCAGTCTCAAAAAATCGTCTCAATCTGCCTGCATAATTAGATGGCCAACGTCACCACTTCTGCGCCATTTACGACGTCAGTCAGTGACGAAAAAAATCAAAATGGCCGCCGACCAATAGAAGAGAGGCAAATGATATACTTTTTGAGACAATTTCGATTGAGACTGATCCGTAATCGCGCCCCTGGACAGCTCCCGAAACAGCGCCCGCCGCCGCCTAGGTTCACGAAGCGAATGCCCGCGCACCACGCAAGCACGGCCGGACCTAGCGATTCCCTAGGCCGTCTAGGGACAGGCCGAGAGAGGCGCGGCGACCCCACATCCGGTTTTGAACGAGGGAGAAGCAGAAAAACGTCACGGAGAAGCGCATCCCATCGACCAATCAGAGTTTCCAGCCCACCTGCACTCAAACGCTTCTGCGGGCCGGCCCTTTAGTGCGCTCGAACGGCGCGCTTCGTGGTGCATTTATTATAATCGCCACTGCCTGGCGGACCCGATACAGCTTTTGCAGACCTGAGAGGTTAAACACGTACTATCCATGCAAAGCCACGCAAATGCGCCTACAGGTGACCACGCCCGTCTATCAGCGCTCCGTCGAGTGCCTGCATTTACAATCGAGTGCTGTAGAACTATGAACCTGACCTAGAGCATACATATTATAATTTTTCCTTGTATTCTACATTCTCTACATGCAGGAGACTACACTCATAGCTTTCGTTAGTTCAGAAATTTCGTACAACCGTGTCAAAATTTGGCGGTCCGGTTTTTTTCTGCACGACGTTTTGGAGGAGAAAAGCATTGGGTCTTTGAAGGACGACAGTCTATATAAACTCCTATTCACTGTGTCGTCGTACCTATCGTAATTAATGACGACATATAAAGGCTTTTGATACAACTCTCGTGATTTAAAACAAAACTGTTCGTTTCACTAACCCGCGAAAAAATATTGCGCGCAATCATTCGACACAGCCCGTTGCTGCGTAATTTTTGTTTTGTGCGGATTTTCTTTTATAATATGACAGCTGCACGCGATAGCTTATATATATAGTTGCGCAGCCGACCACTGCAGGTACCAGTAAACACGTACCCCGTTTAGAATGAATTTAAAAACGCGGTCGGGAGTTGGAATTATTTGTCCGGGACGCTGCGGTCAAAGTTCGCAGTTTTGAAAATTGAAACACGGAAATTTTTGCGCATAGCTAGTCACTCTTGCATAAGTAAATATCTTATTCCTACCCATCATCCCCTTGTCAAAACACATATATTAATGAGAAAAACGACCCATTTGATGCAATTAAGTTCACAGTCCTACAGGGTGGGTTCCACAACAAAGAGAGCAACGGGAGTCGTACTTTATTTACAAATTTGTAACAATTCCTCACGGCATTAATGAAAGTCCGGGTTTATTGACCTCCATCGCCCCTTTCAGAGCAAGTGCTGACCTTAGGAGTGCCGGCGCGTCAAACCTCGGTCGTTTGTCGCCAGCGGCATCTTTTTCAAGCTTCGCTGCCCGCTTACACAAAGCTCTGAATTCATCCCCCACCCCTGTCTTCCCATTTCGACGTACCACCTTGTCGAGCGGGGTGCAATTGAAGAACCAAGAACCATTGATTAAATGCTCCTGCCATTCACCTTTACCCCCCCCCCACAGGACACTTTCGCGAACTCGTATGTTTTGCCGCCTTTTTTCTTTCTTTTGTGTGTGTGTTTCATGCACAGTGCACGTGTGTGTAGTTAAGCTAACTGCGCCGCTGATTCCGCCTTCACTATTCGTACCGAAGACGCTCCTGGAACGTCTCCTGCCCTGTCTGAATTTATTGTTTATTTGTTTGCTCGTTTTGGCCGGCGGCACGGGCAGTACATACATCTATGATTCTTATCTGCTCCGGGACTCCGCCAAAGTCTGTTATTGTTGCTTTGAGGGCCCGGATGCCCTCCCTCCCCTCGTTATTCCTTTTTTCCCCCGGGCTGGCCTCCCGCGCAAGCTCGCTGGGCGGCAGGGGACAAAGCGTTTTTCTTTTTCTCTTTATTTGTTTCTCCTTTTTCTAGTATTTTTCTTTTGTGCCCATCAAGGGTTCCTGGTTCTTCAATTGCACCCCGCTCGGCAAGGTGGTGCGTCGAACTGGCAAGACAGGGGTGGGGGATGAATTCAGAGCTTTGTGTAAGCGGGCAGCGAAGCTTGAAAAAGATGCCGCTGGCGACAAACGACCGAGGTTTGTCGCGCCGGAATTCCTAAGGTCAGCATTGGCTCTGCAAGGGGCGATAGAGGTCAATACACCCGGACTTTCATTAATGCCGTGAGGAATTGTTATTAAATTTGTAAAGTACGACTCGCGTTGCTCGAGATCTCTTTGTTGTGGAACCCACCCTGTAGGACTGTTAACTTAATTGCATCAAATGGGTCTTTTTTCTCATTAATATATGTGTTTTAACAAGGGGAGGTAGGGATAAAATATGCGCGCGGTGGTTATTAAAGCGAATTCGTATAAAGTTAACGGTCTGCCCAATGTACTGCGTACTGCACACACTGCATCCTAGGAGGTATATTACGTTGCAGAAATCCCAATCAGAGTTGTCATTAATTTTCCATTTGAATCCTGAAGCTGTGCTTATTTCACAGCTTGATGTTTGTAATGTGTTTGCAGACCTGGAATCTACTTTTTCCACAAGGTCGACACCCCAAAACCGGCTCTTTATGTGACTGAGTGTATTAGAATGTTTCGAATGTTTTTCGGTCGTCTGTAGACTGCATGAGGGAGAGCAGTGAAAATTTTGGCGAGGCGCTAGCTCGCTTTGTTTGAGAATGTTGAAATGTTTTTTTGAAGATTTTGTTTACGTACGTTAGGCGGCTGGGTTACTGGTGAAGGGAAGTACGAGATTTGCCTGATGGTCTGTTTGCTCGCTGTATCGACGTCACTCCAGTATTTGCTCTCGGTTGGGTTTAGATGTCCTTTGAATGGCATCGTCGGCAATGGCGACGGGTATCGCTGCTTAATGAGGACTTCTTGCATGCGTTTGGAATTTTTTACGAAGTCTTCATCTTGGGAACATATTCCTTTAGATCGATGTGCCTGAGAGTATGGGATGCTTGTTTTAGAGTGACGAGCATGGCAGCTTTGGAAGTGTACGTATTGTTGACGGTCCGTCGGTTTTCTATATACACTGGTGGTGAGTGAGCTTTCGTTTACCAAAATCTCAACATCTAGGAAGTTAATTGTGGTGTGGGCGCACGTGTAAGTGAAAGATATGTTGGGGTGGACGAGGTGTGTCAGTCCAACTTAAAAAGATGTCATCCAAGTAGCGTTTGTATGAACCTCCTGCATGTTTGTAAACAAACGAGGTGGCGCTGCAGTCGCTAGCGAGCTCGTGGTAGGCAAAAGGTCGGGGAGTGGCGTCGAGGATAGGTGTTGTGCGCGGGTTTTCAAGGCTTGTAGGCGCGTTTCCAGTTTCTGCGAATCACAGCAATGGTCGATGCTTCCAACTTAGTAATTTGTCGAAGTACACGAGCTCGCGTTGTCCACGTGCGGCCTATAAAGAGAAATAGTTTGCCACTGTGTATTGTATATGTGGTTAGTAGTAAACATGTAGAAAGCGTTCCTGCTGTTTATTTATGCGCTAGGCATTGAATAAAACAAGTTTTGACACGCTGCACTAGCCGGAATGATTTTACTTCGGGACAGTAGTGAGGGGAAGTGCTGGCGTTGTTTCGTCGGAGCAGACATGCGCTCATCGTCTGCTGACATACGTACGTGTCGCGCTGCGCGAAAAGTGGGGACAGCGTCGTGTCCCCGATCTCCTGTCTCGCTTAGCGCTGTTTTTAGCCGCATGACCACGCACCAGCCAGGCCGACTTGTCCTCTTGTTAAACTGGTCGATTTGGTGAAAATTTTTGATTTCTAGAATTATTTCCTTTCCTAGCCCTGAAGTCTAGTTTCGTGACGAAACATTATAGCAAAATATTGAGTACAAATTTATAAATTACGCTTTTTAGAAGTGTGGTCGTCAAAAATTGTGAGGTAATTTCTTTGATTTCAGTGCCGCATTTCTTTGACCAAAGCGAAAGCGAAGATGCCATAAACGAGGGAATAAATTTTAAGGTTCGTTTTCTGACTTCTCACATTTTCTGCGACTGGATCACTCACCTTCGTAATTCGCATGAAAATCAAATGATTCCATTTGTCGCAAACTATTCCTGAGACGTTGAGGAGCCTAATAAATCTCTCGATTTTTTTCCCTACACGTGCAGTATTGTGTTAGTTATTTTTTGTAAGAAACGTTTTCATGTAACTATGCATGCATAAGTACTGATCATATAGAAAAACAACTAATCGCGTCATCATACAGAACAGGGCTTTATGCACATACTGGCATAAAAAAAACTGCGCACTATCTACTCAATTATTTGAGACCTAGCTTGGGGGGACTTGACGACGGTGTTAATTATAATTACCCAGAACTGCGCCAGGTATAGCTATAGATAAAAGGAATGACTGAAACTAGCGTAGGAATTTCATATTTGCACCAAGTTTAGTTACATATCGCATGCATGAATAACGAAAACACTTTTCATGCCGCGTCCCCTCTCAATCTCGCCACGTGTCTGTTAGTAGCACGCCTGCGGCTGCTTCTTTCCAAACAAGCTTCGCGATCATGTATTACCTCATGAAACATGACACATGCATGATGCAATGAAAAAGCATATGGCGTTTAGCACACTTAAGGTACGCTATTCTAAGCACACCAACGCGATCGAGCAAGATTGACACAACTTACCAGAGTTCTTTCTACTCGAATGAAATAATTACGTCGTCATATCAAGAAACAGTTTCAAGTAACTATTAAATGCCACAAAACGCGCCATTTAAACATGGTGTGCTATTAACAAAAAAAAACGCATTCCTTGGGGGCGAGTGAACCTGTCGGCGCCCCGTGCACTCCGGCTCAAGGTGATAAGTACGCGTGCAGCTACATATGTCTTTTTTTTTCCTTGAGCAATTATCAGCCTACTATCCTGAAGTTCAGGTGAATGAACGCAGTAACTTGCATGCTATTAAGTGCATTGAGTGGCAGTGCCTATCGACTCCCAGACTTCGCGCTTTACTACCGTGGCCCAATGCCTGTTAGCCAGTTTCCGAATGCGGCACTTATGCGCGAGAAACCTATCGAGGCTAATCTAATATTTTTTATGCTACTACGCGGATGCAGCAGTGACGCAGCTGGTCAATATATGCTGCTTCCGCAGTGCACAGGCTTGAAGCAGCCGCCGGTAACTGCGGCAGCTGCGGTAGGCACAGGCAAGCGGAACCTGTTTTGACTACCATGCGAAAGTCGCTGCTAACATCAGCGCCACCGCATCTTCGTGACGTCGCGGGGTGAAGGAGGTCCATAGGGTGGGCTTAATGGGACAATCTTTCAGAAATTTACTTATTACTATGCATGAAGATGTTGACGTAGGTGTGGGCCATCCTTGTACCCATGGCTGTGCCGTTAATTTGTGAATAGTGTTGATTGATGAATTCGAAGTTGTTATATTCGAGTACGATTTTCGACAGTATTTATAAAACACGTGGAGCAGGGGAGCATCAAATCACTGATCGAAGCGTATGAACAAAACAGAAAGGAGGAATCCCTTGCTGCACGTGTATTAGATATGTTGTTCACAGCAACATCTTGCATGAAGCTGCAGGGAAGAGAAAAGTCGATGAGACGTGGCCAGTTGTACTTGAGCCGTCTACATCGAAGGATTCACCACCGATCCTCTCACCAGGTTTCGTGAAGCTTGCGCTTTATCGTGCCGGTTTACCACTGTCCTTCTTGCTAGTGAAGCGATTATTTTTTTAATGTTCTCTTTTTGCCCCATTTGCCATCTGCCATTTTTGATCGTGCCATCTTCTGGGCAAGTACTACGTTTGAGGTTCGAAAAAGATGCATAAGCGATCACGACATATGCAAACAATAACAAAGACGAAACACGCTACAAGAGCACCACTAGCTGCATATCTGCATATCGCGCGCACACGTGCGACTGATTTTCGCTGACGATCGGCCGCTCCCGCTGTATTCAATTAGCTGTGTCGCCAGATCGTCTGTCGCGAGGCGCTTTCGCTGTGCCCGCATGACCGCTTGTCTTGACCTTCCAGGGGAATTGCGCGTTGCTCGCGCGCGGCTTAGCCCGAAGCCGGTAAACCGGCTGGCCACCGCCACATCTGGACCTGGTTTGACTCAAATTGGACTCAACCGCGCGCCGCGTCTTGTTCGGTTCGGGCGCGAAGAATACGCGAGATTCAAAGCGCTCGGCCGTCTCTGTCTCTATGGGGGGGGGGGGGGGTCGGTCACTTGACCCCAAGGGCGCTCCTTTTCAGCACCACCCCGCCGTCGCCCGCCTCCGATTGAACAGGCGGGGGGTTCAAAGGGGAGCTGCCGCGGAGAGGCCGGGCAGCTCGTCCTAATGACAGCGCAGAACATGCGTCACTGACAGCCCCCTTCCTTTCGCCGATTTGTCCATCGTACGTCGCGCCGAGCCAAACAAAGAAAAGGCCGTCAACCCCCCCCCCCCCCCTTCCCCTTCTGAATCGGGGGGCGGGGGGGGGGGGGGGCGGAAATTCCGCAAATAGTTTCCCAGAGGCATCCTGTTTTTTTTTTTTCATGTGGTCAAGGAAGGTGGCCCAAACAGTGCGAGGCAACGTTCTCTGTTCATTTTAGAGAAGCAAGCTTACACTGCAAAATTAAACCTTGTCTTTCTCTTCCAAATGCAATTAACTAGGAGTCCTGTCCAACCATTCCAGCTTGTTATGTGGGCACCCCCAACCATTTTTTATTTCCTTGTAACTCGCAGCCCTTCTTCACATTGGTCATTGTAGCCGCTATTGTTTCTCAAGTACCATGCAACATCTTGTTATTAGCAGTTGCTAATTCAAGCCTTCTGCAGGGTTTGAAGGACCTTTTTAATTGGAAATGAGAACTTGTGCACAGGGTGGAAAGCGCTTGATCTGCCAGGAAACACTAAAGCGGCCCCGAGAAGGGATCTTTATTAAGGATGACAGCCATCTTGGGCCTCTTCACTTGGCAACGACGACACAGTGTGTGCGGTCCCTATGGTTAGGCCCCAGCTGTGGAAGCCATCCTCGGACACGACCATGACCTTCGACATCTGATGTTTTTATTTAAAAACACAGGGACCAAAGTCGTGCTGTATGCAGTGCAATCGCCATGTGGTTCCATAATCATCCATTTAGCCCGGTTCTTTGGACGGATTCAGGAAACGACTGAAAAGAACAAAAGTAACGAGCAAACAAAGGTGCGCTGCATAAAAGTTAGAACGTAAAGAGACGAAGGCACGCTGCGCTAATGCTGTAGCGAGGTCTAACATGTAAAATTTCGCGGCTGGCGTCGATTTCTACAAAGCGCGAGTAGTGCCTACGGAAATAAAGGCGCACTGGAGATGGGTAAGTCTGTATACAAGCACGAGTTTTTGTCTCTACCAGCGATTTACTAGCTCACACTGCGCGATTTTGATGTCTGGCGTCGATTTCGACAGAGAGGGAATACGGGCACGAAACGGGACGCTCGCGATCTGCCAGGAAACAATGAGGTGGCCCTAAAAAGGGCCGTTTGCAGGTGCACTTCAACCGCGACCTGCAGCGGCGTGGCGGCGCGGTGAGCAGTAGGCCCAGCAGTGGTCCGTCTTGTGCCCTTTGGCTCCGCACCGACGATACCGGTGCACGACGTACACCTCTGCTGGTCTTGCCCTTGAAGCCGACGCTATCCCTGGTCCGTAGATCTTGACGAGGGCCGCGACGATAATCTTTGACATCTGGTCGATGCCCCGGTCTCTCGCCACGTGATATCGGTCTGCGGCAAACAAGGACAGCATCGGCTTGCCAGAAGCATCCAGGAAACGATGCTGCAAAAAAAGTTACGTTACAAGCGCCGCAATTTGGTGAGTTCTGCTCGAGAAAACTTGCGAAAATGTTGTTCAACCCTTACCTCGGGGTTGAGAATGTGCACGCCCGACAAGCGCTTCAGCGTGGCAGACAGACGGCGGTTCAGCTGGCGACGCCGGCGGTCCTCAAATTGCGCCTTACGTGGCTCATCGAAATGGCGTGGCAAGACTTTGAAGACCAGCACGACACTTGCCACGTTCTCCTGCAGCAGCAAAACGAGGTCCTGGAATGCGCAAGACATGTAGGGAAGCGGTACAGCACTTCATGAAGCGAAATTTGAGATAAAATGCCTACCTTTATGTGGCTGGAAGCGAAATTTGAGATAAAATGCGTACCTTTATGTGCCTGGCGATTTCTCGCGGGTCATCCCCTCTGTCGAGATCGTTGCCGCCAACATATAGGACAACAAAATCGGCGTGCCGAAAGCATGTCTCTCGAATCATTTCAGCTAGGCTGATTGCGTCGTGGCCGCTAAAGCTGAAAGTGCATGTACTCACTAACGGCGCAAGCCGTAAGCGAGAACTGCACAGAAATTTCAGCTGGCTGTCGCCGACGAGCGCACCACGCAAAAAAGCCATACCTGGACAGCTCCCGAAACGCGCCCGCCGCCGCCTAGGTTCACGAAGCGAATGGCGAATGCCCGTGCACCACGCAAGCACGGCGGACGGCCGGACCTAGCGATTCCCTAGGCCGTCTAGGGACAGGCCGAGAGATGCGCGGCGACCCCACATCCGGTTGAGAACAAGGAAGAAGCAGAAAAACGTCACGGAGAAGCGCATCCCATCGACCAATCAGCGTTTCCAGCCCACCTGCACCCAAACGCTTCTGGCCCTCTCTCGGCGGCCGGCTGGCTACGGTCGACTACGGTCGGCTACGTTCCGCGCTGGCAGCACCACGGCTTATCCGCGGCATATTTGTGTTCACCACAAGTTCACTTCAAACAGCGCTTGTCACATGCGCTGTTGCATTCGTCTTTCTCGCCAGTCGATTCTCTCGTGCTGTGGAGGTGAAACATGGCTGTGCTATTCAGTTATGGTGAATTCCAATCGCAGGCCCGGAGCGGTCTGCACGCTCTGTGACAGAGCGCCTGAATCCGGCGCAGAGCGCGCGACCTGAAATTGCGATTGGAGTACACTTGCTCTGGCCAGAGCATGTAGGGCGCCGCTGAAAAAGAACGTCACGCAAACTTCCGGTCGGATCCGCCGATTTCGGCGGATCAGTCCCGACTGCTCCAAGGAGCAATCTCGGCTCGGCCACCGCTCCCTGTCTACGATTGGAAGACGCGATGCCTGTTTTCTTCGGTTTCTCTGAAATTACAGGGTTCCCCAAACAATGCACACATTTCTCGCGTTGAGCTTGCTTATTCCTTTGATATTACAGTAGACGCTACACGAAAACAACGCGAACAACTGAGGACGGAAGGGCGAAAGACGCGACTTTCTGCATCGAAATACACAGCAGACATCGAACTTCCGGGACATGCAACCGAACTTGCGGCGGCTTCATTTGCGCCCACTTCGGAAAGTGGAGATCAGTGGTCACTCCCGGTCCTCACACTTCCTATCGCACGAATACTGATACTAAGTGTTTTTAAAAAGTAATTTTTTTAACTTTCATAGCACTCGCAACGTTATTAAAAAACTGATAACGTTAGTGCCCGTGGCGTGTGGGCTTAAATGGGCGAGCAATGTTTTCTCGATGGGCAACAATGGTAAGCGTTTTTTTTATTCTTTAAGAATGTCGGTAAATTTAAATCTGCTTTCTGTCCCGTCTCGGCGCGAACAACGTGCCTTTTCCTAGTTGTAACGTTTTGTCATCGTCCAGAATGCCTCACCATGGATGGCCAGAACCGGGGCTTTCGCAGCCAGCCTAGCACTACACTAGTTGGCTCCGCCGCTAGCCGAGGTGAGCGCGTCAAGGCAGTGGCGGGGCGCCGAGCGATTGCGCTTTTGTGTCGTTATCGGCGGAGATATTGGTTTTAATCACGTCACTGTTTGTTTCTCTCTTATCGACCTCACGCTAGAACTCCTACAGGAAAGACCGAGGCCACCGCAGCTTGTAAGTTACTGGTTTTTTGATTGGTTCCTAGCGGCAGATTAGGCGCCATCGTTATCGCTCGCCAGTTGTGACTGCGGTAGCCTGCGGTAGTCCTCATTGTTTCGAGCTTTCTGGGCGTATGTGATCGACAGAAAATGTACGTAACGTTGTTTTGTTGCAAGCGTTCATTTCCTTCTGCAAACGGCTCATTGAAGGGCACTTGGCCCTTTAGAACATTTATCGTTTTTGTCGCGCTGTTTGCTGTCCGGCGCGCGCAGTACGCGTCGAGCTAACTGCATCTGGCTGTGACGCATGCCTTCCGCAAAAGCTTATCCGACAGGCATGCCGGCAGAAGCGCACCTGTGAAAACTGCTTGTATGAGCTGTGGATTTACAGCGTTGTACTTTCCTGTGCTGTGTTCGATATGGCGATGGTACCGTGTGCTTTTCAGGACGCACATTTTTAACGTATGGCGTAGCTTGGCTTCGACCTTATGTAGGGCACACAGTGATATTGGATGACCTGTATCGTGTGCAAACTTATGCTGTGCCTTCGACTCTTGCTGGTATCTGCCCTGAACACTTGGAGCTTGTAGAACCTTTTAAGCGGCTGAAGCAAGTGATGCAGAAGTGCATGAATTGCGACCTGTGCAGGGAGTATTTCTACAGGCTTTCAGTTAGAATGGTCTCTAGCTCCCGTCATGTCTGATCACTTCCATAGATAGGTGTTTCCCAATCCCCAAGGAAGGACCGTGGACTGGAAAAGTGCTCTAGGCACTTCCAACTGCCATAAGCCTGCACTGATTGACTTGTTTGTACTACAGTGTGAATCATACTATAGGCAACACGGCAGCGTGCAGCTGCTGTGCTTCGCGAAGCGCTGTCGCCGAGATCCAGCGAGAAGGGGCAACACAAGGCCAGTGCCTACTACAGATGGTTCCTGAAGCGTTCCCTGGATTTCCCTCACAACACTGATTGCCACTCCACTGAACAGACTCTCCGCTATGCAGCACTGACAGTTGAGCCTCAACTGTTCATGCTTTATGTGATAAATGAGGAAACAGGGCTACAAGAAAGTAATCTAGGTTATAATCTGTCATACAGATCAAACAGAACGGTTGTAGAGCAGCGGCTCCCGGGTTTAATGTATATGGATGATTTGCTAATTCTGGTTAATTCTTGTGGGGACAAAGGAGGCGCTCTAGGCTTCACTTTTAGTGCATTTAAGTCAGGTCTGATGATCTTCACCAATTCCACTGATCAGGGTACTAACAATAGAAGGCCTTGAAATACCTAGAGTGGCAGAATACAAACTTCTCATGGCATGGATAACTAAAGTACAGATATATACATTGAAAAGCACGGAAAGACTGTTAAGGTGAAAGGGCGCTGATATTTTGCTATAATGAAACAAAGAGCTTTATGGGAATACAACAAGTACGAGGTACTGAGAGATGTTTGGAAAAAAATATTGGCACCAGGGCTTACTTTTGGGAATGCAGTTTAGTGTAAGGGCAGGAGTTCACTCAGGGCTAGAATTGATCAGAGAGCTGTCAGAAGATTAGCACTAGGTGCCCATGGCAAAATCATGAACAAGGCAGTGCAGGTCACGGTGGTATCTGCCCTGAACACTTGCAGCTGGTAGAAGCTTTTAAGTGGCTGAACCAAGTGATACAGAAGTGCATGAATTGCGAGTTGTGCAGGTAGTATTTCTACAGGTTTTCAGTTAGAGCGGTATCTAGCTCCCGTCATGTATGACCACTTCCACAGGTGGATTTTTCACAATCCCCAATGAAGGACTGTACGGGCAGTACGATGAGTCTAAAAATTAACATGCAGAAAAGTAAAGTAATGTTCAACAGTCCAGTAAGGGAACAGCAGTTCACAATTGGTAGCTCTGTGCTGGAAATGGCAAAGGAACATGTCTACTTATGGCAGGTAGTCATCGCTGATCCGGATCATGAGAGGGAAATAACTAGAATAAGAATGGGGTGGAGCACACATGACAGGTTCTCTCAGATCATAAATGGCAGTTTACCAATATCCCTCAAGAGAAAAGTATACAACAGCTATATCTTACCAGTACTCACCTACGAGGCAGAAACGTGCAGGCTAACAAAAAAGGTTCAGCTTAAGTTAAGGACAATGCAGCTAGCTATGGAAAGAAAAATGATAGGTGCAATATTAATAGACCGGAAGCAAGCAGAGTGGGTGAGGGAACAAACGCGGGTTAATGACATACTAATCGAAATAAAAGGAAGAATTGGGCTTGGGCAGGCCATGTAATGCGAAGGCAAGATAACCTCTGGACCTTAAAAATAACGGAGTGGATTCCAAGAGAAGGCAAGCGTAACAGGGAGTGGCAGAAAGTTAGGTGGGTGGATGAGATTAACAAGTTTGCGGGCATATGATGGGTGCAGCTGGCACAGGACAGGGCTAATTGGAGAGACATGGGAGAGGCCTTTGCCCTGATGATGATGACAGGGGGGCATAGGCTGGGCATTGTTCGAAGCACAGAAAGCCCAGAGTAAAATACCATATGAAGAATGCCTGAAGAAATTTGGCAATAATAGGTTGGCAGCTAAGGTGTCTAAATACTTGCACAGAAGGAGCGTTGACTCCCAGTGGCGTGACAGGTGAAAATCGCAGAAGGTAGAAACGAAATTCAATGGAAAAGAAGCAGGCTCGAAACTACAGTAGAACCCCTCCATAATAAAGTCCCCTCCATAATAAAGTGACTCGGACCAGCAAAAATCTTTACTATATCCTAGTCCTTACTATATCAGTTGTTGGTGATGGCATGACTCTGAAGATGCTATCTGGTAATTCATTGGCTACTTACTAAACACAGTTTTGGTTTAAGAAAGAAACACTTACAAATACCTTCCATCCTGCTCCCTTCATGTGATAATTATTTATTTTGTTTTATCACATTTCATGTAATCATGTTTCTGGTTTTGTTTACGTCTTGAGGAAGTAGTACATTTACTATGAGGCAACGAATGCGGTGCAAGTTTGATTTTGTGTGAAATCAAAAGTTTAGCATGAACACGGCGTCATTTTCCGCATCCTCAGTCATTTAAGAGGCTATATGTGAGACACACCTCAGTAAATAAGGAGACTAGCAGCAATAGTTAAAAAGTTTACTCACTATCAGTTAACCAGCCTACTAGTCAGAACGTCTTTGTTGTATTCTGATGTGCTGCATTGCTGATGGAGCTATGCCTAAAAACTCAAATAGCGTATTAAGGTGGAAGCCTTCAATGGCTCATGCTTGCAGCCTGTCCATCGATCCGTTACGCTCTTTAGCAACTCTATAAGAAAAAAAATTTTTGTGCACGATGGGATTCGAACCACCATCCTTCCGTTCCGTAGCCGCGCGTGCTAACAACTACACTACTTCCTGCCAACACATATCTAGTTTTCTTTGTCTATGACGCTGGAAAGTGCGGAATGGCATCGAATCAGACGGATGCCTCCCAAACGCCCTCCAGTGTCCCCAGCATTTAAGATTCACAAACAATTGTGTACTTAATGAACATCTTAACCACACATCACACCAGGTATAGTGTTTAGTTTTCGGTTGGCATACATTGTGCGGGGCTGGTTTTTGTATGTGTGCAGTGTGATCAAGCTCCGGGAGGTGGATTTTGAGAGATTTCTGCACAGAGCTGATTAAAACACGACCAACTTAAGAAGCCATGTTTACAATGCATATGAATACAGTAGGCATGAACAGAGCATGGACAGAGTTTGGACTAGGTTACGCCATCTGATGGCAGTGCATTTCACTAATATAACATGATGTTCATTGCACCATTGATCTGTGCCAGTGGGCCGTGCATTAACAACAGTGAGTGGAGCGGCTCTACAGAGGAGGGTGTGGCTGACGTGGGGTGGGAATGCCTGCTAGAACACAACAGATTGCATTGTGTCCCCATGCGGGCAGCTGCTGAGCTTGTCGCGGTTAAGTGCCTGTTTTTCTTGCAGCACGAATTTCGCTCGTCCACAGAAGTTCGTCTCTGGCTGCCGCAGATCCAGAGAGAGATCGCTTTGTGCCTCCAGCGGGCTCAGGTATTTTACTTCTGTTTCCTCACTTCTTGGAAGGCCAGGCAGCGATATGCTTGTTGCCCGGTGCCAAAAATTTTTCACTTATTTTGTTCTGGGTTTGATGGAGGCAGATTGCTGAAGCACGTCAATCGAGATTACCCCAGTTTCAGTCGAAATCAATCTAAAGCCGTCTGCTGTAGTCAGACGTCAATATAACAAATGTAACAGTAGCTTGGTTTGGGCTAGTTGGTAATAGTTCTTAGAAAACATAGCGCAAAAAGGACACGGACGACACAGAAGTGGACAGGACAGGCGCTGTCCTGTCCACTTCTGTGTCGTCCGTGTCCTTTTTGCGCTATGTTTTCTAATAACAAATGTAGATGCAAAAAGGAGCTTTTCTGTCTGTTGCCAAATTGTGACTCCTCCTCCCTGGTGCTCACTGAAGGAGTAAACAGCAAATTTTAGTTGTACTTTCTCTCTTTTGAATCGTGCCCAGTGCATTAGAAAACATAGACAGCCACTAAAAATGCACCAACAAGCGGTAAATAGCGTTTGAATTTTTTCTCTTATTCCGTTCGGGTTTAAACAGCCAAACGACAGCTGTGGCGTACTAATTGCGTTCAGGTCATGGGAGGCATACAAAAACTGCGGTATGGTTGCGGCTTTCTTTGTTTTAATTCACATCAACTCTTTCACAAGAATGGCATTTTTCTGGGCCAGTTGGTATGAATCCATGATTTGGGCCAGCATGAACTTTGGGACACAAACGAATAGAGACACATGGAACACGGAACACACTGCTGAACACACAGCAGTGTGTTCCGTGTTCCATGTGTCTCTATTCGTTTGTGTCCCAAAGTTCATGCTGGCCCAAATCATGGATTCTTTCACAAGCCTGCTCAAGAGTTGGAATGACAAAAAATGGACAAGCACCAATTATATTGCATTTTCTGTGATTCACATGCCGTGAACACATCTTGTTTGGCACAGCTGCTGTTTGGGTTTTTAAACCTATATGACACAACAAAAACTGAACTATAAATTAATCAGCTGCCACAGGTAATATGCCATTGTTTAGCATATCAGTCCAAAGAAAAAAATATGCATTCAAATATTTGGTGTCTCTACTCCTTCGAGGTTCTTTAATTAAAGAAATTCAGAACATACTGATTTTATTTTCTTTGGTGTCTTACGTTTATGAGAGCAAGGTAGTATTTTTATTTGCGATTTTGCGAGGCCATTTTCTGCTCACTTTGAATTTAATGATGTCTTTGAATGTGACATGCACAAGCAACAAAAGAGAGATTGAAGATCCTGTGGCTCGCACTGTATGCTAAAGGTGGCCATGAATTTCCACTCATGTTGGTCTCGTTCTCAATTCTGCTATTATTTGCAGTTTGTCGGCAAGTTTCCTCATATTTATTTATTTATTTACATACCTACAGTGGCCTTGCGTGCATTAGTGTAGGGCGGAAAAGAAAAAACAATATGAGTGCACAGATGATATATAATGCAAATTCAGCTGCAATTTGAAAGGCAGGAAACCAGCAGTGAAAAATAAAACGACACGTATGCACGTAGTTGTCTTCATATTTGCGTCACTTAATCACACTGTGCCATGGTAAGTGGAAAAACAGGCATGAAAAGTTAAAAGCAATGCTAAAACCCATTAAAAAAGAATATTTTTCAGATCCTGGATAAAAGACGAAGGGGTTCTGGAAACAATTTCTCCAGGCAGACCATTCCACTCATGCATTGTCTCAGGGAAGAAGCTGTTCTTAAATAAGTTTATCCGGCAAGCATATTCACGAACTTTTTGGCAATGGTCCGTTCGTGCAGATACATATGTTGGTTTCTTTAGCTATATATCTTTGTTGATGCCTGTTCTAGAGTAAAAGATACTATAAAATAGCGACAAGCGTAGGTATTTTCTTCTGGTTTCAAACAGCGGCCACCCCAAGTTTTTGGAAAGATCGCGAGATCTTTTCGAAAAGTCATAATTACCTGACACAAAGCGAGCAGCACGTGCCTGCACGCGTTCAAGTTTTGCAATGTTGCACTGGGTTGACGGATCCAAAGTACTGCAAGCGTACTAAGAATGGGACGTACATTTGACAGAAATAATGTTTCCTTTAGCTTAGTTGGTGCCTGATTAAAGTTTCGTCTAAGGAAATTTAACATTCGACTAGCCTTCAGAGTTATGTTATGTATATGAGCATTCCATGACAAATTGGCAGAGAATACAACCCACAAATATTTGTATTCGCTTGCAACCGACAGGCAAGTTCCATCCATGACATAATTGGTAAGCATTGGTTGTTTTTTAGTTGTAAACCTTACGAGATTGCATTTGTATAAATTAAGGGACATCTTCCAGGACTGGCACCACAAGAACACGGAGTCCAGGTCGTTCTGTAAATTTTGAGAGTCGACCGCTCTGGTGATTTCGCGGTAGATACAGCAATCATCCGCGTACAATCGAACACGGCTGGTGATACGGTCAGTAAGGTCATCGATATAAATCAAGAAAAGTAGAGGGCCCAAAACTGACCCCTGTGGGACACCAGATAATACAGACACAATTGATGAGCACTCTCCATCCAGAACCACGCACTGTTTCCTTTCAGAGGTATGCTTGAATCCATGCTAAGAGATTGGCCAGTATATTAAGAAGGGATGTTTTGTGTATCAGGAGTGCATGACAAACGGAATCAAATGCCTTCCGAAAATCTAAAAATATACAGTCCACCTGCGTACCTCAGTTAATTGAGGCTGCTATATCATGAGTAAATTCAATTAATTGCGTATCACAAGAAAACCCAGCCCTAAAACTGTGCTGCGTTGGTGAAAAGAAGTTATTACTCTGCAGGTGATTAATTAGGTTAGTGTAAATGACATGCTCTAGTGTTTTACACACTACGCTTGTTAAGGAAATGCGTCTGTAGTTACATGTTACGTTTTGTCACCGCTCTTATGGATTGGAATTATGCTTGCATTTTTCCAGTCAGAGGGTAAAACGTCTTGCTCAAGAGAGGTTTCAAAGAGTAGTACTAAAAATGGAGTAATAGCTAACGCGCAGTTCTTTAGGACAAAATTTGATATGCCATCTGGACCAGGGGCAGAATGTACATTAATCTTCTGCAGTAAAGACACGATACCACATTCAGAAAATGATACCTCATTCATTCTTGTGAAGCTGGAAGCGCATTGCGAAGCGACGACTGCGGTGGCAGGTTGTGAGAAAGCAGATTGAAAAAATGCATTAAAACTTTCAGCTTTTGCTTTTTTATTGGCATTGTAGTTTGTACCGTCAATAACATCTGGAATAGCCTGCCTGGTGTTTTTCTTCTTTTTGACGTATTTCCACAATTTCTTTGGGTTGTGATTTAAGTTTATCACCTAGATTGGAAAGGTATGTATTATGTGCTCTGCGCATCTCTTTTGCAACGACCCTGCTCAGCTCTTTCATTTGTGAGCCCAACTTTAGGTCAGGAGACTGGCAATATCTATGAAATGATCTATCTTTTCTGTTTATCAACGTGCGAAGTTCTCTTTTATTTTCATAGTTTTGTTGATAAGTATGTAACAAGATGTTTTCCACACAGAATGCTTTAGAAACATGTGAGATCAATTTGGAATGCTGAAGCATTGGAATGTTGGCTGAAAGATGTTCGCAATGTAGTGAAGGGTTTTCGTGACAGGCAAAACTTGATCAGGTCAAAGTTAGCCTGTATGCCATTGCCTTTCACTCACCTTTAACCCTTTGTAAGGCACAAGCTGTATTCTTGTTTCACATGCATGCATATTGTCATGTCGTGGTGATGGCAGTCCAGTGTGCAGGAAGACAGCGAAAAGGCTTCCAAATGAAACTCTTTATTGCGCTCACTTGCGCCCTCGAAGAACTGAAAGACTCAGCGGTGGCGTAGCAACAAGTGTGCTTAACAAGCGTCGAACAGAATCCCTACTGCTCTCGGCTGTGCTCAGTTTAAAGCTGATAGCGAACTTTCGAGGTACGGTGTGCAAAGCGACCACAACAGTCTGGAACTGCGTAGAATCTGCTCCGCCTGGATGCGATCAGTCAAGGTAAATCTGGTCGCGTCTTGCATCACAGAATGAGTGATAAAGCCGCATGCCGGCAGCTTTGAAGAATGAACAAACAAACACTACAAAGATTCGTGGCATTACTGCCCTCTCAAAGAAGCATCTACCAGGTGCTTTAAAACAAGTAAGGTGACTGGAAAAAAATAAAACGGTCTGTGCACAATAAGCACTGAGAATGGAAACACAGCGTCCTTTAGCGCACATAATAGCACTTTTAACGGACGACATTTACAACTTCTGGTCGTACGCGGCGTCGCTGGTATGCAGTAATTTCCTCAGGGACTACTTCATAGTCCAGTTCACCTAGCCCACGAAGAACCATGTATGGGCCGAAATAGCGGCGCAAAATTTTACACTCAGTCTATCGCGGCTAATGGGCGTCCAAACCCAGACTCCGTCCCCTGGCTTGTAACACTTTTGAATGCAGTGGAGGGCATGAGAAACCCCAAGATGTTCAGCTTTTTTCAAATTTTTTCAAACTGTCACGCACTGCTGACCAAAATGACCACCGGCGCCGGAAGTCATTCTAGATTTTGTCACCTACAGTGTCTTTTTCAGATTTTCAGACTAGAAAAAACATTTTGGCGCAAACATTGCTAACTCGGGTTGGATTTCGTGGCAACACCCATGCACCTAGAATCGTGTAGCGCAAGAGGCCCCATCCTAGCACACACTTTCAAGGGCCTATCGATTGCTCGCTGTTGCGACTAAAATTTCGGTGCAATTACTCGCAATACATGGCTGGTGACAGCTGCTGCTGCACAGTACACTGGAACGAAGGACAGCGTCAATGAGATCTTTCCCCGGCCATTCCATATGTACAAAAATGTAAAGGTTCTTGAAAGACAACCATTAATTAAAATATTTCTCCTCTACTGGCTAGTTTTATGGCCTTTACGTTTTTCATATCAGCGGCATGCACTGCTTTGCTGGTTTCTAGACTTCGTGTGATATTTTCTTTACTTAATAAATACGCAAAAACATGGAAGCATTGGTATCAGTTATGTCTGCCACGAGTGAACGATAAGGGTATAGTTGGTATGACATGATTACAAGACATAAAACTAAGCAGGGGACAAGACACAGAGGAGAAGCAAACAGGGCGAGCTCGTCCTGTTTGCTTCTCTCCTGTGTCTTGTCCCCTGCTCAGTTTTATGTTTTGTAATCATGTCTGCCACAATATTTAAGACATACGAATACATTATTTTAATTTAAAAAATACATATTGCACTTGTGTAGATAGTGCATAGCGTTATCTAATACACAATGGCATTGTCATTGGCAATGCAGTTATTATTGTTGCGTATGATCCTTCCACAAATTCTTATGAGCATGAGCCCCCCCCCCCCCCCCCCCCCCCCCCTCCCCCGAACAAAATTTCTGGCTACGCTACTGCCTTCAGCTGTGGTTAGGGCGAGGAAGGTTAAAGAAAAACAAGCACAACCAAACACTGCCAGGAGACCCCAAGGAGCAAACTAGGGTGTTGGGAAACCCCCACCCCCCTTCCCCCATGAAGTATCCCTGGTAGCAAAAAGCAGGAAAGAATTCTTTTCCAAGCGGGGCCATGGCGTAGACATATGACCTACTCCGCCAGACACCACGCCTTCCGCTAACATAGGAGGAGGAAAGGCGAATTTCTCTTGCAGAGCCTACTCGATGAGGCACGAGAGACAAAAATTTCTGGGAGGTAAAGGAAGGAGAGGGGCATGGCAAAGTAGCTTGATTGCGATGGCTGTAACTACGCTATTAATGAGTCTTTAAAAAAAAAAATTTGCGGCCGTGCCTTCAGGGTAGGATGCCTCACTACCAGAGAAGTAGAAAATGTTTTTGACCAGAGGGTGGTCAGTGGCCCTTTGCCCTTTAACTTAAGCTGAACCCTTTTCGTTAGCCTGCACATTTCTGCCCCGTAGGTGAGTACCAGTAAGGTGCACCTGTTGTACACTTTTCTCTTGAGGGATATATGTAACACGATATTCATGATCTGAGCCTGCCATATGCACTCCGCCCCATTCTTATTCTTTTAGTTATTTCACTCTCGTGATCTGGTTCTGCGGTCACTACCTGCTTTAAGTAGACATATTTCCTTACCACTTCCAGCACCTCGCTACTAAGTTTAAAGGGACACTGAGGAGAACCCTATCAAAATTTTTTTGTTAGCAATATCGGATAGTTCGGCATTTCATGGCTTTGTTGACGCTTGTCCGGGAGAGAAAGATGCATTTATTTCAAAGAAATTTGGATTCGAAGTTGAAAAATTTTTTCCCGCCGCTCCGATTCAAACTCGAGAACTCTTATGACAACACAGAGAACTCTTATGACGACACAGAACGGAGTAACGTGAAACGTGACGTAAACGGAGACTCTGTGATTTCTGGCGGCTAGCGGTGCGGTCTAGCAGCTGCCAAAATGAAAGCTACCGCCGCCGCACGTTGAAGGCATCTATCGGGGGTCGCCACCGTCGCTTCGTTTACGTTTGCACCGGCGTCTTGCCAGCGTTACGATGGATCCCGTTCCCGAACCCGACGACGTAGTTCTCGCAAAAACTCTGGCCTGCATTTCAGCGACCTCAGCCCCACAGAGCGTGCGATGCTTTTGAGGGAGCACAGTTAGGTTAGGCGCCGGCGGGTGGTTTCCCCCTTCCTCAGAGAGCAGCCGTTGCAAACTAAATATCATAACCTCAGTGCGGGGAGTCGCGAGGGGTGCGTTGCGCCCATCGGAGGCTGGCCGGGGGTTTGGGGCCAACGGATTGTGATTCCTTGAACGGAGCGGTTGCACGGCGCAGCAGGCAGCGTCGAGGTCTCCCACGGTTGCATGGGCCAAGTTATTTATTTATTTTTTGCCCGAAGAAACAAATGGGTGCTCGAGGGCAGTCGCGTTTAAAGTTGGCGGCTTGAAACCAAAGCCGGCGCACGACGCTTCAACGGGTTCCGCTTAATCCAACGGGTCCACTGGATCTGGCTCTCTCGCCAACTTGCATGTACCTTCAGATTTGTACTGTGAATGGATTAAAATAGACGAGCTCGAAAAGAACAGCTCCGCCGAACTGCCGCAGCTATTGAATATAACGCGCACCTCGCCGCAGAGCCAAATCAGTCTGGCCGGCCGGCGGCGGCTGGCGCACTCGGCGCGAAATAGATACATGCTCCAATCTCCCCGCCAATGCGGTCAGAGTGCGCCGAATGCATCGGCGGTCAAGCGCAGTTGGAGTATAGAGGGTCTCTCTTTGACCGGCGTGACTTCGCCGTGCAGGGCGCGCGCACGCGCGCCTCGCCGCAGCATAAACGCTGCCTTAACAGAGCCTGCGCTTAAACCGCTAACCAACGTATTCAGCGGCGGCATCCATGGGAGCCACTGGAACCCCCCGCCCACTCACTAAATAAAAGAAAAGAAGTCCAGTGCCAAATCGGAATCGAACCAGGGCCTTCACTGTTTGAGGTGGAAACGCTACCGCTCCGCTACGACGGCTCAAGTTACAGCCGTCAATAAAGGCGCATCTAGTGAATGTACTATTGTGATGCAGAAATCTCCGCGCTTTCGCTAGGTATATCCTGGCCTAACAGAGCTAGGCCATCAGCAATTTTTCTCAACTGCCTTGTACATTGTCTCCCGTCCCTAATAAACAATTTCCGTTAAGTAGTTTGAAGTTGACTGGCACAGCCGAGAATGTTTCACCGGGCAAGCGTGCAAATACACAAGTGCTGCCTTGTACTATCACCGACCATCGTGCCATCATAGCTTTTCATCGACCGTGACGATCATCTGACAAGCCTTAACAGGCTCCTTCAAAGGTTGACTAGCACTTGAAGCGGCACTTGGAGTTCCTCTGCTGTTCGGCACTTGTAAATCGAAGCGCGTCAAAAACAAAATCACGGGGCACGCAAAGCTCATAGATGCGAAGCGCCATAAAAAATCGAAACTCTCCTGGCCGCCTGTGGCGCCGCCAAGCATCCGTTTTCTTTGCTTCCAACATTCAGGTTGTCTTTTGCCTGCCTTCCTTGTGTGATAAAAGTGCACTATTGGTTTTAAAAAAAAAACTTACTTCAGTATTTATCTGCGCAACCTACCTTTGTCAGCCTCAGAGATTCGCGACACCAAGTAGGATGGAAAATTCCTCCAAGGTGGCGTCTCTTGTCCTATGGCGTCACCACGCTTGTACTTGCGAGATTGGCCTGCGGTGGCGATACCTGTATTTTGGTTCTTGCTATTTTCTACCTTACAAGAGCTTTGTTTTCAGTAAGAGCGGCGTTTTTGTGATCAGGAGCTGGTATTCTATCGATACAAGCCAACTTCAATTTCTCCTCAGTGTCCCTTTAAACTGATATTGTCTACTGAGACTGTTTCATGTGTGTCTGACTAGTTTACTGATCACAAGTCAGTCTTTGGGACCTTTAAGTTCTACCGTGACTGATACGCATGCATAGAACGGCTGAAATAAACATTGTGTCATGTCGCTACTGTGCTTCATGCCATGCAAATACACAACACACAGAATACTCTTGACATACCACTATAAACAATACAAACAATGGCCACTTAGTCCTAGTGAACCTAATTTGCATTTCGCCTAACTGCGCAAATCGACCGTCATTTTTTTTTTTGCCAAGTATAAAGTGTTCACTTCCCAGCTCTGTCTCAGAGTATGACATACCACATCGCCACATTTCCTTTCAAGTGTGGGTGCCAGAAACTCAATGTTGTTAACGATGATGTGCAGGACCCATCTCAGTCGACGTACGAGACGGCTCACTTCCAGCGGCAAGCAGAGCAGCTGCGTGACTACTACCACGCGTGTCGGGGCCGACTGCGAGAGCTGGATGGTCAGGACTCTGACAGCTCCCAGTCATCATCCTCTACCGTTTCCGCTCCGGTAACTGTCAGCCACCACGTGGACGTCACTACAACCCGCCTGGGCGATGGTGGCTTAGGTAACCCAGCTCTGTACGGTCATTCTCTCTTTTTTTTTTTTGTTCACATTTTGCCTGCCACCCTCAACCGGTTAGTTGTTACAGAGGTGAGTGGATTCAAAAGGAAAAGAGCAAATTGTACAAGGGCAGTCACAGTGTGGACAAGGCAGCACGGACACAAAAGCCGGAGACACACAGACGTTTGGATGAGTTGGTTGTTTATGATAAGTGTAGTCGCAGTGCTGGGACTACCCAATCATGACAATCAACTTGCCCGAACTTCTGCCCATGCACAAGAATGACTATAGGAGTAGGGATCTTGAGTACGAATCCAACGAGTGACGACAGAAATAGAAAGATTAGCAAGGAGATTCAAAGTAAAAGAACATGCTGCTTTGTGAGCTGCAACTACATGAGGTCACATAGCTACAGTGCAGACAGCGGCTGTCAGTAAAGGGCAGGATGGCTTGCTGCTGTATATGCATTTTCTTTTCACCGTTATTGGCCGTGAGCAAAGCTTGCTGTGTTTTACCTAGTCCAATGTGTTGAGGGCCACTGGTGATACAATACGTACAAGCTTTCCCCTTTCCTGGTGGACAGGTTATTGGGGGTGAAACTGTGTCGGCACTCTTAGGCCAGAGTGGCAGAAGAATGGCTCAAAAGATTTCGTGTTGCCGGCTGTGTTCATATCGATCGTGCAGTGTATACCATGCCTTTGTTCAGTGTTATAAATGTGCCCGTTTTCTGTCAAGTAAACAGTTGGAGGTAAGCTCATGTGTCGTTCTCATTCTTGTGCTGTCGTAGTTGCGCTGCCGTTCTCTTGTCAGGCACCAGCTTGCCCAACAATCTGTTGTTCTGAAGACCAGAGCTGCCCTCACGCCTTAATGCATCGTCACCATCATTCGTTGCATTGCAGAAGAGATTGTAAGGTAGGGTAGGCTGGAGATTGGACAGAATTAAGCAAGCTCTAGCTTGCCAGTATACTCATTTGTGGGGCAGCAATGTGGAAGCTAACGAAAAGCGTTCAACTGAAGTTAAGGACAATGCAACAAGCTATGGAAAAGAAAATGGTAGGGGTAACATTAAAGGGACACTGAGGAGAAATTGAAGTTGCCTTGTATCTATAGAATACCAGCTCCTGATCACAAAAACGCCGGTCTTACTGAAAACAAAGCTCTTGTAAGGTAGAAAATAGTAAGAACCAATATACAGGTATCGCCGCCACAGGCCAAACTCGCAAGTACAAGCGTGGTGACGTCGTAGGACAAGAGACGTCACCTTGGAGGAATTTTCCTTCCTACATTGGCGCGAATCTCTGAGGCTGACAAAGGAAGATTGCGCGGTTCAATATAGAAGTAAGTTTTGTCTTAAAACCGATAGTGCACTTTTATCACACAAAGAAGGCAGACAAAAGGCAACCTGAATGTTGGAAGCAAAGAAAACCGATGCTTGGCGGCGCCACAGGCGGCCAGGAGAGTTTCTATTTTTTAAGGCGCTTCGCGTCTATGAGCTTTGCGTGCCCCGTGGTTTTGTTTTTGACGCGCCTCGATTTACAAGCGCCGAACAGCAGAGGAACTCCAAGTGCCGCTTCAAGTGCTAGTTAACCTTTGGAGGAGCCTGTTAAGGCTCGTCAGATGATCGCCACGGTCGATGAAAAACTGTGATGGCACGATGGTCGGTAATCGTACAAGGCAGCACTTGTGTTTTTGCACGTTCGCCCGGCGAAACATTCCCGGCTGTGCCAGTCAACTTCAAACTACTTAACGGAAATCAATTATTAGGGACGAGAGACAAGGTACAAGGCAGTTCAGAAAAATTGCTGATGGCCTAGCTCTGTTAGGCCAGGATATACCTAGCGAAAGCGCGGAGATTTTTGCATCGGAAGAGTGCATTCACTAGATGCGCCTTTATTGTTAATTGTTGCTTGTGCCGTCGTGGCGGTGCGGCAGCGTCTCCGCCTCACACGCCAAAAGCCCTGGTTCGATTCCGGACCTCGGTACAGGATTTTTTTTTTTGTTGTTCAGTGAGTGGGCGGGGGGTTTCAGTGGCTCCCATAGATGCCGCCACCGAATACGTTGGTTTAGCAGATAAGCGCAGGCTCTGTTATGGCGCGTTTATGCTCCGGCGTAACGCGCGCTCGCGCTGCACGGCGACGCCGACGCGTTCGTCGGCTTCGGCGCACTCTGACCACACTGGCGGGGAGACTTGGAGCATGTCTCTATTTCGCGCCGAGTGCGCCAGCCGCCGCCTGCCCGGCCAGACTGATTCAGCTCCGCGGCGAGGTGCGCGTTGTGACGTGACGTAATTCATTAACTTCGGCAGTTTGGCGGAGCTGTTCCTTTCGAGCTCTCGGCCAATTTGATCCATTCACAGTACACATCTGAAGGTACATGCAAGTGGGCGAGAGAGCCCGATCCAGTGGACCCGTTGGATCTAGCGGAAGCCGTTGAAGCGTCGTGCGTCGGCTTTAGTTTCAAGGCGCCCACTTTAAACGCGACCACCCTTGAGCAGCTATCCGTTTTTTGTGGCAATAAAATAAATAACTTGACCCTTGCAATCGTGGGAGACCTCGACGTCGCCTGCTGCCCCGTGCAACCACGCCGTTCAAGGAATCCTAATACGTTGGCCCCAAAGCCCCGGCCAGCCTCCGATGGGCGCAACGCGCCGACCTTGTCCTGGCGCCTCGCGACTACCCGCACTGTGGTTATGATATTTAGTTTGCAACGGCTGCTCACTAAGGAAGTGGGAAACGACCTGCCGGCGCCTAACCTAACCGTGCTCCCTCAAAAGCATCGCACGCTCTGTGGGGCTAAGGTCGCTGAAATGCAGACCGGAGATTTTGCGAGAACTACGTCGTCGGGTTCGGGAACGGGATCCATCGCAACGCTGGCAACACGCCGGTGCAAACGTAAACGAAGCG
Organism: Amblyomma americanum; assembly: GCF_052857255.1. Classification (NCBI taxonomy): domain Eukaryota; kingdom Metazoa; phylum Arthropoda; class Arachnida; order Ixodida; family Ixodidae; genus Amblyomma; species Amblyomma americanum. The sequence goes on from NC_135507.1 coordinate 114,270,612, forward strand.
ACGGTAGCGACCCCCGATAGATGCCTTCAACGTGCGGCGGCGGTAGCTTTCATTTCGCCAGCTGCTAGACCGCACCGCAAGCCGCCAGAAATCACGGAGTCTCCGTTTACGTCATGTTTCACGTCACTCCGTCCTGTGACGTCGTAAGAGCTCTCCGTGTCGTCGTAAGAGTTCTCGAGTTTGAATCAAAGAGGCGGGAAAAACTTTTTCAACTTCGAATCCAAATTTCTTTTGAAATAAATGCATCTTTCGCTGCCGGACAAGCGGCAACAAAGCCATGAAATGCCGAACTGTCAGATTTTGCTAACAAAAAAAAGTTGATAGGGTTCTCCTCAGTGTCCCTTTAAGAGATAGGAAGAGTGCAGAGTGGGTCAGGTATTAATGACATCCTAGTCGAAATCAAGAGGAAGAAATGGACCAGAGCAGGGCATGAGATGCGAAGGAAAGGTAACCGCTGGTCCTTAAGGGGGGATGCTAGGCTGGAGAGTCAACTTTTGAACAACTGTACCAAATGTGATATAATTTTCACGGATGGTGTGTCTTCTTCTCATTAAACTATATTCTGAATTTCAGCTCCCTAGTTTAAACAGAAAAAAAATTATAGCTTTCATATTGAGCAATCAGGTGTGTTAGCTTAGGAAAACTATCATTTCAAAAATAATTAAGATATACTAATTGTTTGTGATTAGATATTTTCTATATGTCTTATAGTGCAGTATAAGGCCAATCGCATTTTCTGTTACCATTTTTGTGAAAATGGCATCACTCTAAAAACATTTTTCAATTTTTTTGTTGTCATTATACGTCAGACATCTAATATTTTGTGTTAGAAAGTACCGTAAAAACCGGACTATAGGTCGGACCGGAATATAGGTCAACCCCCCAACTAACCAATCCTAAAAATGAAAAAAATATTTTTCAATGGCAAAAGTACTGAAAGACACCCTTACCTTGAAACGAATGCGACTCAGCTGGTTGCACAATGGTGACAGTATTTATGTAAATGCTGCTCGCATGTGCACCTGGCTAAGTTTTTAACAGCATCGCGCGACCATCGACCCGCGTGCTTGTGACCACCTTATTAACGGCGCTGAGCGGCGAAACAAAACGAGATACGCGCATGTGTACACATGCGCTTACTTTCGCTATTTCGCCGCTCCGTGCCGTGATGATAAGGTGCTGACAAACACGCGGGTCGATGGTCGCGCGATGCTGTTAAAAATTGGCCTGGTGTGCAGTACACAGAAGGACACAAAGTGTGCAAGCGCTACTCCGAATCAGAGTCGTCCGAACTAGAGTCCGATGACGAGTGCTTCTCGCTGCCCACGTCCCATAGAGCATCGTCCTCTGTGCCATCCAGCGCGTTGCTTATGCAGCATTTCCTGAAAGACTTGTGCACCATCTCTTCGGGGAGAGATTTCCACGCCGACGACACCCAGCCACAAACAGTCGCAAGCGGTGGACGCCGCAGGCGGCCGGTGGGGGTAGTCGGGTTATCGCCCAGTATCCATTCATTATAGAGTTTGCGTACTCTATCTTTAAACGGCTTATTTAGCACAACGTCTAGTGGCTGCAGCACAATCCACCTGGGATGACCACGAGGTCCGTTTTGCCGTCGCACAAGGCCTGCTTTACGTTGGCCTCGAAATGAGTCCAGAACGAGCGTGTTCGCTCGCTCAAAGAGAGCACCAGGTCGCCGCTTCCAGACGAGCCGGACCCACTCCAGCATCAACGATTCGTTCATAAATCCGTTTTCATTAACCCGGACGATGACATCGCGTGGGAATTCCTCTTTCGGCAGTGTTTTTCTTTTAAAAATGATGAAAGGGGGCAGCTTCTTCCCATCAGCTGTACATGCGAGCATCACAGTGAACCGCGAGTGCTCGTTGCCCGTTGTTAGAAGCTTGATTTGCTTTTCTCCTTTCTCGGAAACAGTCCGGCTTGAGGGCATATCAAACCACACTGGCGTTTCGTCAGCGTTTCCTATCTGTCCTATCATGTAGTCGCGTTGCTGCCGAAGCGCAAATACATATCGCTGAAACTCGATTAGCTTGTCCTCGAATTCTTCGGGCAGTTTCTGGCACATAGAAGTACGGCGCCGTAGTGCAAAGCCCTTCCTCTTCATGAAACGCCGCACCCAGGATGGCGAGCCCTTGAATTGCGCCCTCGTCAGTCCAGAGGCGCGCGCGATCTCTACCACTTTAAAACGGATGGATTCAGCAGTCATAGGCAGCGATCTTGCACGAAGCTCCCGGACGAAATCCGCAACCTTGTTTTCCAGTTCTGGATACGCTGCAGTCCGCCCACGAAATGAAGTTTTCTTTTGGTTGCTGCAAGCAACCAAAAGCTGCTTCTGCTTCCGCCAGTAGCGAATGCATTTTTCCGACACTCCAAATTCGCGCTGTGCCGCCAGGTTGCCGTTAGCTTCCGCGTACTCGATCGCCTTTTTCTTGAATGCGACGGTGAATTGCCGTCGGCTTCCGCTCATTTTTAAACAAAATGTGAAACAATGCAAACGCAAAATGACGGTGCTACAATGTCGCCACGCCACGCCGCGCTGCTGCTGATGTCGATGGCGGCTGTTTACTTCATCCGCCCATTTTTGCAAGACTTCCGTAGTTTTTCCGCCAATGTCCGGTATACAAGACGAGGGTCGACTTTTCGCGATGGTTTTTTGAAAAAAAGTTCGACCTATATTCCGGTTTTTACGGTATTTAACGACCTGAAAAGTACCTTATCTTGTTCCTGAGAAAATTTCAGGTGAGAAACCACCTTGAAAGCAGCTTTTGTCTATGCAGTTTGGAAATAACGGTTTTGTTTTTCCAAAAAGTGCAAACTGAGAAAAATGAGTTCAAAGATTTCAGAACATGCTATTTTATTTTGGGGTAGAAAAAATTATTCAAAGTGCTCTGCTCCATAGGTGGTGCCCTCCTCTTCAACACGACGCTGCTCTATGACAAATGCTTCAAGCTTTCTTTTTTTTCAGCTTTAGAGCTGTCCATCGCCCTTGCGTTCGCTCGTGAAATACTGTGATGGGTTGCTTGCTGGACGTGCTTCATGGTCTGGACTCCATGTTGTAGTTCCAGCTTGTCAAGCACTCTCTTGATGGCACATGCACCCTCACTAAATTCTAGTACAGCTAAGGCTGCCGCAGTCTCCAGGGTTTTAGTGATCCAGATTCGGTCTTCGGGTGATGAACCATTATCGCAGCTCAAAGTGTTTGCGTCGGTTTTTGGCAGCAGGCCTGGGCCTGGCTAAAAGCACAAGCAGGTGCTCACTTGCTGGTGTCCCCACTTCGCGCACTGTTGCGTGCGCTCCCAGACACCCTTAGAGCATGTGGGGGTAGCGGTCTCGGTCACAAAGGAGATGCCCTCCACTCAGCGTGGCAAGCTCAGCCGGAGACCAGCTACCAAGTGACAAGGGGGTAGGTCGTTTGGTGCCCAGCTTTCGCCGGTAGCAAGCCAAAGAATGGGCCGGAGCCAAAGGTTCACAAAACAAAACAGTTTATACAGCAAAGAGACGATACAGAGGATTTCGCAATCACTCGTACGAGCGCATACAAAGTGACTCACAAATGCAATGCAACGCGTGCAAAGTAACACTTGAGAGAGATAACTATTCAACAAAATCTTTGCACCTTAAGTGCACTAACACAGAGTGAAACAAACAAGCAAAACACAATTTGTTCACCATGCACTGCGACAGTCCGACGACCCGAGGAGCTTGACAGGGCCGATCCGCAGACTGGCACATGTTACCTCGCTAGTCCGTGGCTGGGCGAGTGGTGTTCGCCCCGGAGTCGAGCGGCCCGCTTCCCTGAAGCTTAACAGCGGCTCGGGCTAACAGACAGCGGTTGCAGCCCCTCATTTAAAGGCGCGGACCATGTCTGTTTGCTCTTCGCGCCAAGGCAGGCGCGCACATACACGCAGTATCAACTGCACAAGCTCCTTCTCCTTTTCGCGACCCCATTGGTCGAGCGCGGAGACAGCCTTCCAGAATTTCTGGTTCCTTCTCGCATGCGAAGAAACCAGAAAGCGAAGGGGAGAGGGTATCACTTTAACGCGGTCAAGGTCACGCCCTCTCCGTCAACGATGAGTAGAAACTACTCGAGACATTCTAGAGAAATCGACGCCACGCGAGGCTATGATTACTTTGGCTCCGCGCCGGCGAGCTGAGTGGAAAGGGCAGCAGCACACGCAAAGTTACACGCTCTCCGGGGATCCTTCCCCACTGTTATTTATTTTATTTTTACAGCGCACGGGCGCGATTGCTTACGCACTGCGCCTTTTCTTTCTAAAATGCGCCGGATTTTGTGACAGCTGGCCATCGCCCATGCTGTGTAGGCCTCTCGCTTTCATGGTGAGTTCTCGCTTCTCGAAGCTTCTCCGAGTTGAAGCCTTCGTTGCCGGCATCTTACGGTCACACCATTGGCCACCCACTGATCGCAATAAACTCACAGAAAGAAGAAAAAGTAACCGATAGCAAGTGTCGAACACAACCAAAACGGGAGCAACTCCGAATGGTGCGAAAACAGCGTTCGGTGGTCACGTGGTATATTTCCGCCAATCCGAGCTCCTATTCCGGTTTGCCAGCTACTCTGGAGTTGGTGCAGCCAGAAATATGCATTCCTTTTCTAGTTTTTCTTTAGGGGCTTGCATATTGGCGCGTGCTCATGGGAGCGCACCGACGATGAAGACGAAGTGTGCGTGTGCCGGTGGACAAAGACGAAGTGTGTGTGTGGTTCGGACAGCCATCTTGTGAGTTCCCTGCTGTGCGCTGGACTTCGCTGAGACCGTGATCTGTGCCGGTCCTGTCTTCGTTACATTTTTGGTGGAGGTGCGGGGTACTTTCCAACATCTATGTGCCCCGAAGGCTCTCTATGAACACGGATTTGACTCCGATTCATCGCAGTACGAGCCGCCGAATCCAAGGTCAGTCACCAGAGTACGGTCCGTTATCCCCTAGGGCCAAGGCTCCAGCTGCGACGCGCAGGACTGACGCGGCACCTATGGCTAGCAACGGAGACGCGGCAGCTATGGCTGACAACGGGAACTCAGCTGCTCATTTCCTGGTCCTCCAGCCGCGAACGCCGCCGACCTTCCATGGCGAAGTGTTTGAGGACGCGGAGGACTGGCTTGACCAGTTTGAGCGCGTTGCCAGGTACAACGGCTGGGATGCGGAGCGGAAGCTGCACAATGTTTACTTCGCTCTTGACGACTCGGCGCGGACGTGGTACGAGAACCACGAGACAACGTTTCCTTCTTGGGAACGGTTCCGTAGCCAGTTGCTGGCGACCTACGTCAACACCGACCGTCGGGAACGAGCTGAGTCGGCGCTGCAGTCAAGGAACCAGCGACCCAATGAGAGCGTCGCAATGTATTATGAGGACATGACACGACTGTTCAGAAGGGCGGATCCAAACATGGCCGAGGACAAGAAAGTGCGCCACCTGATGCGCGGGATAAAAGAAGAACTGTTTGCTGGGCTTGTGCGAAACCCACCTAACACCACTTCGGAGTTTCTATCGGAGGCCACTACCGTCGAAAAGACCCCGCAACAACGCGCCCGCTATTACAATCGCGCCGTGAACACCGTATCAACTGCCGACTTTGCGCCAGCCTCCAGCGACTTCGCTGACACCCTTCGGGAGCTGGTTCGATCTATCGTCAAAGAAGAGCTGCACAAAATGCGCCTCTCTGCCCAGTCGCAGCCGCAGTGCCCATCGTTAGCACAAATTATCTGAGAGGAAGTGCAGCAGGTGGTCCCTGAACCTGTTGCCCCTGCTGCCCTTACACCGACGCCCCCGCGCCAGACGTACGCGTCGGTACTCCGACAGAACTGCGACCTCGCCCCTTGGAGCACAAGCCCATCTGCATCTGCTTTCCAGCCGCGTCCCCCGCCTGTCCCTGTGTTGCCCGAGGCCAGACTGCGGAAGACGGACGTGTGGCGGGCACCTGACCAGCGGCCCCTTTGCTACCACTGCGGTGAGGCTGGCCATATCTTGCGGTGGTGCCCTTATCGTCGAGCTGGAATTCGCGGATTTCATCCGCGAGTCCCCTGTCCGCCCAATGGCGAACGGCCCCGCGAAATTGAGGAGCACCTGTCAACGCGCCGGGATCACACTCACACTGATTTCCCTCGCCCTGACTACCGCCCACCAACCTCTACCCGCTATCGTTCGCCGAGTCCCCGTCCTTCGACAAGCCGTTTCAGCCGCTCACCGAGTCCTCACCGGGGAAACTAGACCCAGCGGCCTGCGGAGGTAAGGCCGCTGACGAGCGAACAGCCGAACATCCTCCATCGCGTTCCCGACCAGACGACGGCTATCAAACGAGGACACGTGACGATCACAAAGGATGTGCAGCTTCGGACTTACCGGTCGATATCGACGATTTAGCAGTTACGGCATTGGTTGATACGGGAGCGGACTATTCGGTTATGAGCAACGAGCTAGCAAAAGAACTGAGGAAAGTTTTAACCGCATGGACTGGGCCTCAGATTCACACAGCTGGTGGGCACCTAATTACCCCTGTTGGCCGGTGTATGGGGAGAGTTACAATCGACGGATTTGTTTACGTTTGTGACTTTGTTGTCCTACCTCACTGTTCGCGCGATGTCATTCTCGGCCTGGACTTTTTACAAGCTAACGGCGCCGTTATCAATTTACAAGAGCCGCGCGTGACGTTTTCGCCGACGCAAGCAATTGAAATAGCCGACCCAGACGACTCCAGGATACCCGCCCTGTGTATTGCTGCTGATGACGTGACGGTGCCTCCGCGGGGCAGCATGATGGTCCCCGTGCAAAGTGACTCGCCCGGTGATCGAGACGTTATGGCAGAGAGAAACGTCAGCCTTCTACTCGAGAAAGGAATCTGCGCTGCAAGAGGGCTTGTTCGCTTACGGGATCGCTCTGCGACACTCTTGATCACCAACTTCGGAACAGAGTTCCAGCCTATTGCGAAAGGAACGGCCGTCGCATACATTACCGACTTCGTTGAGCCCGCAGAAATATGTGCTCTGGAGCTACCGTCGCCGGACGGACGCGATGCAGCAGCCATTCTGTCTACCGTGGACATTAATCTCGGCTTGTCGGTGGGTCAGAAGCAGCGCTTGTTAGAGCTCCTTCATGATTTCGCAGAATGCTTCGCCACGACATCAAAGGTAGGGCGCACCCCGGTAGCCAAACACCGCATCATCGTCAACGAGGAGACTAGCCCCATATCCCAACACCCGTACAGAGTGTCGCAGGTGGAACGGGAGGCTATACGATCCCAAGTGCAAGAAATGCTTGCAGACGACGTAGTCCAGCCGTCCACGAGCCCCTGGGCTTCGCCTGTGGTATTGGTGAAGAAAAAAGATAACACCTTGCGATTCTGCGTCGATTATCGGAAGTTGAATCGTGTCACGAAACGTGACGTTTACCCCCTTCCACGTATCGACGACGCCTTGGTTCGACTGCGTGACGCTAAATATTTTTCTTCACTCGACCTTAAGAATGGCTACTGGCAGATCGAAGTGGACGAAAGGGACAGAGAGAAGACAGCGTTCGTGACACCTGACGGCCTTTATGAATTCAAAGTGCTACCTTTTGGACTCTGTTCTGCACCAGCAACCTTCCAACGCATGATGGACACCGTTCTTTCTGGGCTGAAATGGCAGACATGCCTAGTGTACCTTGATGATGTTGTCATTTTTGCTCCTAGCTTCGAGGAACACCTCAACCGGCTGCGAATGGTGTTACAGGCGCTCCGTTCGGCACAGTTGACGATAAAGCCACAAAAGTGTCACTTTGGTTTCAAAGAGCTCAGTTTTCTTGGTCACGTGATAAGCGCTGACGGAGTCCGTCCTGACCCGGAGAAGACTGCCGCTGTGGCACAGTTCCCGCGCCCAACCGACAAAAAGTCCGTTCGTAGGTTTCTGGGCCTCTGTGCCTATTACAGACGTTTCGTTGAAAACTTTTCCACAATTGCTGAGCCCCTTACAATGCTTACTAGAGACAATGTATCTTTTGTGTGGCATGATGATCAGGAATCTGCCTTCAGCGAGCTATGCAGCCGCCTAAAAACTGTCCCAATACTCGCCCATTTTGATGAACGAGCTGCCACTGAAATTCTTACTGACGCCAGCAATGTTGGTCTCGGCGCTATTCTCGTTCAGTGGCAGGATGGCAACGAGAAAGTCATAGCGTACGCCAGCCGCTCCCTCTCGAAAGCAGAGGCAAACTACTTTACCACAGAGAAGGAATGCCTTGCGGTAGTGTGGGCGATTAGCAAGTTCCGACCATATCTCTATGGTCGCCCGTTTCGAGCTGTCAGTGACCATCATTCGTTATGCTGGCTAGCCAATCTCAAAGACCCTTCGGGACGGCTTGCGAGATGGAGCCTTCGCCTCCAGGAATACGACATCACGGTAGTGTACAAGTCCGGCCGTAAGCACAATGACGCCGATTGTTTGTCACGTGCACCTGCCGACGTTGCTCCGGCCGAAACGGAGGACGACTTCCCGTTTTTTGCTCTCGTCACGTCGTCCGATATGGCCCGGCGTCAACGGGCTGACTCAAAGTTGCGTCCGCTCATCGAGCATCTGGAGGGCCTTAACGTCGCTGTTCCGCGGCTTTTCGTTCGAGGTTTGGGTTCCTACAGTCTCCGAGATGGCGTCCTTTACAAGAGGAACTTCGCCCATAACACGGAGACCTTTCTTCTGGTTGTGCCATCCGAACTCCGTCCAGAAATCTTGCACGCCTGCCACGACGAGCCATCCGCTGGCCATTTGGGTGTTACGCGGACGTATGCCTGCATTCGTGCGAAGTATTACTGGCCAAAGTTGCTCTCATCAGTCCAGCAATATGTGAGGACCTGCCGTGACTGCCAGCGACGAAAGACACCACCAGTTAAACCCGCAGGGCTTCTCCAGCCCATCTCACCGCCTACAACACCTTTCCAACAAGTGGGCATGGACTTGCTGGGCCCATTCCCATTGTCTTCCTCTGGGAACAAATGGATTGTTGTGGTGACGGACTACTTAACGCGGTACGCCGAGACACAGGCGCTCCCCCACGCTAGTGCTGCAGAAGTGGCTCAGTTTTTTATGACATCAATCGTCTTGCGTCACGGTGCGCCATCAGTCGTCATCACGGACCGTGGAACCGCCTTTACGGCGGCATTAATGCAATCTCTCTTCGAACTCACCCACACCAGTCACCGGAAGACAACAGCCTATCATCCCCAAACAAACTGCTTGACTGAACGCCTCAACCGGACGCTTGCAGATGTGCTTGCTATGTATGTCGACGTTGAGCATCGTACGTGGGACGAAGTTCTTCCTTATGCAACCTTCGCCTACAATACGGCAGAACAGGAGACTACCCGTCTTACACCTTTCCAGCTGGTCTACGGACGGTGTGTCACTACCATGCTGGATGCTATGCTACCCGCTGCTCACAACGACGGAGACATCGGCCCCTACGCTGACGTTGACACATTCGTCCAGCGGGCTGAAGAAGCCCGCCAACTCGCAAGGTGCCGGATTCGACATCAACAACAACTCGACGCTGGTCACTACAACCTCCGACACCGATGCGTTCGGTACGAGCCCGGCGACTCTGTATGGGTATGAACACCTGTGCGCCGCCGCGGACTCTCCGAAAAGCTCCTCCGACGCTACTTCGGTCCGTACGAGGTGGTTCGTCGTATGAGTGATGTCACATACGAAGTTTTTCCGCGGGACACGACCTCCTCACCACGTCGGCGCCATCCGACCGAGACTGTCCACGTGGTGCGCATGAAGCCCTACCATGACAGGCTGCAACCCGCCGCTTTACCAGCTTAACAGCTCTCTGTATTCTCTGCCGTCCGCCGTCTATACCGAACATTACCTTTGCTGTCCGTGTTCGTTTCCGGCATCGGGCCGCCGCCTTGATGGAGGGGGTAATGGCGCGTGCTCGCGCCGACGATGAAGACGAAGTGTGCGTGTGCCGGTGGACAAAGACGAAGTGTGTGTGTGGTTCGGACAGCCATCTTGTGAGTTCCCTGCTGTGCGCTGGACTTCGCTGAGACCGTGATCTGTGCCGGTCCTGTCTTCGTTACAATATTCTCAATTAAGGTCTTCTGGGACTAAAATGCGTGAAAAATTTTCTTCTTTTCTACTGCTCAGATAACAACCAAACTTGGTGAGAATATTCATTAAACCAGCAATCCAAAACAACTGAAACTTAAAAACGCAACTTTTTTTCCGGAAACTGGTATTTTGGCCCCGCATCCCCCCTTAATGGTAACGTAGTGGATTCCAAGAGAAGGCAAGCGCAGCAGGGGGCGGCAGAAGGTTAGGTGGGCAGATGAGATTAAGATTTGGCGGGCATATGGTGGGTGCAGCTGGCAGAGGACAGGGTTAATTGGAGAGATGATGGCAAGGCCTTTGTCCTGCAGTGGGCGATGTCAGGTGGATGATGATGATAAAGCAAGCTTTGAAACGGGGAGGAAGCTCAGAAGCAGCAAAAAGAAGACTGGACTTTGGCAGAAGCGGCACATGTCTTCAGCTAGGGACAAAATGGAACTGCAGTTAACCACTCGGGTTAGGTAATTGGAGTAGCAGAGGAGTTCTACGTGGATTTGTACAGTCGTCCACAGACCTGTCTAGAGCGCTCGATCTCCGTGCCGTCTGCTCTCCACAGCGCACAGAGTGACGTCTAGTGGCGGCGCCTGGTTCAAACTTGTGCATTTTTGAGTGTCATCAGACAAGCACAATGTTGAACCAGGCGCCACCACTAGACGTCACTCTGTGCACTGCGGAGAGCAGACGGCACGGAGTTCGAGCGCTCTAGACAGGTCTGTGGACGACTGTACGTCTGCCAAAATAATGATGGCACCAGCTGTAGAAATAGTGACACCAAAGGCGTGGTAATTTTGGTGGTAATAAAATACGAAATGATGAAAGCTTTACAACACTGCAGGTGGGCCTTCATTTGATCCACTTTGTTCCACATTTTCCAGTTAATGCAGCATACTTGTCATGAAGACAGGACATGAGCGGCATCGCACGCTGTCCGTCTTCTGCACAGACACAGTCTGTTGGCAGATTAAACGTATCATCTTGTACCGCGACTCAGTGAATAGTTATGACTGTTTCCATTGAGTTTGAAAACACTGCTTTTTATTTTTCATTTCGTTGAAGCTTCCAACAGCGACATTCCAGCGCTGAACTTTCACTGTAAAAAGCCTATCTTCCTACTGCCACAAGGGCTATAGAAAATATTGAAACAAACTGTGGTAGAAGTGAAACACAAGTCGGACAAGCTATTGCCGAGCGGTACGGTGATGTGCCTAATATATCTGCCCAAATAGTGTCAGAAAGGGTGAGAAAAATTGGAAATCTCTCCCCAAAAAGTGTGTGTAGTAAGCGGTATGTGGATTGCAACTTCTGCAAAGCAGCAAGTGGGCTATGAGGCATGCAACAAGTACATCTGGCTAAAAGGGCCGCTCCTGATTCGAAATGCCTTTGTAGGGAAGGTTGAATGGCACTGCTGTTATCGGTGTTCACTGAATACACTGAAGGAAACAAGCTGAGGTGGTGGAGAGCTTAATTTTTATCTTCATTCTGCGTGCCTTAGCACTCGCTCTGAGTTCCTTGATCTCCAATTGCTAAAATTGGTAGATGGTAATATCCACCAGCGCAGCTGTTCATACTCGTCGCTTTTCTCACCTTGGTTGTCCTGGTATTTTGAGCCGGAGATTTGCTGTTTAACTGTTTAAAACGAGGAAATGTCCCTGAGGGTAAGAGCAGGGATTCAGGCATGAGGGAGTGCAAAGTTTTCATAGGGTTGCTGGCAGTCAGGAAGTCCATGGCCTGATCAAGCAGGAAGAAATAAATGGTAGATGGGCATCCTTTGTGCTCTCTCAGGAAGGATGTTAAGATGCAACAAGGGCTGCAGGCACCACTGTCCCCCTCCCCCCTCCACCCAACAAAAAAAGGAACTTTGCAGCTCTTCCGGCCTACTCAGATAGGCATGCTTTGTGTGCAATCACAGCTGTGGCCTCATCATCTTCAAATCTTTCGTCAGTCACCTATAGTTGCCCGTCTTGTCTTTGGAATGTGATTTTACTGAATGAACAAAACAGTATTCTTGCTGGAGCACCCCGGGAGATTGGTAGTGGATCAATTTACAGATTACCTGTGCCGTGGCTACTGGGAAGTGCATTGTCCATGCCTTTTATTGCCTGCTCAATACTTTCACCTCGCGCAAGATGAAAGTTGTTGATTCACAGTGAGGGATAAAGGGAATGGTAGGTAGTTACTGCCTCTCAGCTTCTGCACCAGAGATTTCCACTTTGATGCGGAAGGCTACACAGGAAAGGGGAGGAGGCGGGCTTTTGTTCCTTTGTTCTCAGGTCTTGGGGAGTATGCCTGTTGTCTGGTGTAGGGGTGCGGAGGGGTGAAAGAGAGAAGGCAGCTGGTAAGGGACCCCTGCCTCTTTTCCTGTGCTCAAAGGATTAGTGCTGTCTACGGACATAACTTTTTGGCCAATTTTAGTTGGAAAACAAGTGTGGTGGTGAAGCTGACTCATGAAACTGGCACAAGCTTTTGGAATAAAAGAAGAGTAAACTGCCCAAATATTTGAAATTTTTAATACACTTGATTATTTTATATATTATACAGACATTTTTCAGCAGGTCAACAGTCAATTTTGTTTTGTGAAAATGCTAATATTTCAGGACAAGAAATTGTAAACAACGTTATGGCAGAGGCAGCGTTTTCACGTAGAGCTCTATTTCATGAATTTGCAATGATGTAAGAATCAAAATATGAAATCGATGGATGTATCTTGCTGCTAAAAGTGCAGTTAAGAAAGAATATGTCATGCTTATTTCTGCCATTGTGAAGAAGGTGTCGCTTACTAAAAAAAAGTGTTGAAAATGACACGTCTCAAATGAAGCTATCTTCAAGAATTTTTTTCTTTGCAAACATAGAACAAGTCTCCTTCAAACTTGCACAATAGATACAAATAGAGGCACTAAAAGAGTGTACTGACTTCCATGGTTGTATAATATGTGGAAGTACAAGAAGATTCCTATAAATCTCGCATTTTTAATATAGTAGTGTTTTTCAAAAATCAAAAGAAAAAATGCCATCCACAATTTTTTTTAAAATTCCTGAAACACGTCCCTAGAAGCAAGCAAAAAAGTACCAAAGAACGTGCTGATTATTTTGTTTACAATGTTATCCAAGCTTAGACTTGTAGCTTTTTTAGCATCGGCAGGAGCGCCTAATTGAGAGGGCAGAAGCAGCAAACACACCCTCAGCTGCTCTAAATTTTCACCAAATCCCAAGACTGATATCTTTTCCATCAAGAAAGAGCATACCTAATTACTTTTTGGGGACAAACACCGATCTGTGACGTAAGCAGGATTCAGGAGCGCCGCTATCAGAGTGCAGGTAAGAACTAGGAGTGCGGGCCATAGGAATGCACAGAGAGAATGTTGCAGGTCAGCGTC